>NC_060952.1:13910896-14035896 GCF_022045245.1 Lucilia cuprina | reverse complement strand
TAAAATATAACTATTTCAAGCATAATTATTTCTAGATAATTTTTAAAATATTGAATTATAACGGTCTTACTGCAAAAATGGTACATATGTAGATATAATAACATTAATACCATTTCAAAAATGTATATGCGTGTACTGTATACTCTCACTCTCATTATACCCTAGAACATTAAAGGATTTTACAACACTTAAATACCGCTCATCTGCTCACCTTAAAGTAAACCGAAAAATACAGAATTTTTTTCTGAGTAGAAATTTTATTTAGAATTACTTTCTGAGTGAACATTTTTCTTCTATAGAGATAAGTTGAAAACGGTCCATATTTCAAATAGTTTCCATACAAACAAACCCCTCGAATAAGACCTTTGGATACATAGTTATATTAAATACACTAGTTATTGCAAAAACAAGCATTTGTGACACTGCTTTTTCGTAAAAATCATGCTGGAAATTAGAATACAGTAAAAATCTGCATAATTGAATTCGATTTAAACATAAATCTCTTTTAATGACTGGTATAGGGTATCAATAAGTAGACTATATCCGATTTTATACCCTTACTTGATTATTTTCGCAAAAGTGATTGATTGAACAGCATTAAAAATTGTGTAAGTGACAGACAATGCGAGTATATTTTTGATGTTTTACATACACCCACATTCATAAAATCGCACAAAATACATATAAATTTATAAAAGTATGTGCGTACATACTAATAACTACATTTATATTCGTACTCATATGTGAAAAAATACAACAATATAGAAAATCGGTTGATTGACAAAGTTGTTCGAGTATAAAATGTCTATATTAAATAAAAAAGAACAATTGAACATTTAATTTATTAAATTTAAATGCTATTGTCACATATCCTTACAAAATATTCCAACAGTGTGATATGTCTGATATAAAACAATATAATGGTGATATTTTTTTTGCTGCAAATTGAGTAGTTTCTAATAAAATATTCTGACATAATATTTTATTAGAAACAAAAATTTAGTTTAATTAATATGCAATAATTTGACATTATATTTTGTTTACCATTTTAACATAATTTTTTACTCCAGCAAAAAAATGTAATTGTATAAAATTTAAAACATTAAATTCAAAAAATATAACATCAATCAAGCCTTCGACTTAAACTTAACTCAACTTCGTTCTTCTTGCAACGGATTTATTTTATTATTTCAATTTGTTACAAAAACAACAATAAATTGTTATTATGGTTAACATACACAAGTATATATTTGTGTATATGAATGTATACACATATTTTCACTAAATAAGATTAAATATAAATTTAAAGGTGTATGGCGGTAAGCGAATTTTTACAAGCGTGAGAAAAAAACAAAACACTTCAGGGAAATCTCAATCGCATTCTTGTTTTTCAGAAAACGCACATGATTGCAATTACAGTATAATTTTACACTGTATTGTTGTAATTACACACCAACACGTAGCAACATTCACGACAAATAAACGTACAAACACACATACATACTTTCAATTTTTTGTGGAAGTCTGACATTATATTGACTATATTTAAATTGGCGGTTAAATCCGATTTTGTGTATAAAAATAACACAATAACATACATTATAATGCAACACTGTGGCATACACATATATGAAATTTTTTTAAAACAACATTACTTAAACATTTCATAAAAAATAAGTTGTTAAATTAGATTTTTTGAAATATTTTCACAATCGATGTCGTATCATTGTATTTTCAAAGTAAATTTTTCGAAACACAAACAATTTAATTATAAAAAAATAACGACATACTACGATACAACCGTAGAACCCCGATTGTGAATTGGACAATTGTTTTTTGTCATTTAGTTTTGTAAGACATTGAAATGTCTGGCTCCTTATGAAATTCTAAGACAATTATTCTGATATTGTTATACAATTTTGTTGTAGTTAGTTTTCTGTGATTCAAAATCATTTTTCACAGTATAGTCCTTCCCCAAATGACTTTAACTTCAAAGTTAATATGATACACAATTAATCTAATTTGTATTGAAAATAATTTAATTCGTTTCGAATAAAATTTAATTTGTTTCGAAGAAAATTAAGTTTGATTTTAAAACAATTTAACTTGTGTCGAAAAATTTTTAATTTGAGAGCAAAAACCTATAAACCATTTTAAAACTAATAAATCATTCTAAAATTAAACCTTGTGATAGAATTTTGAAAGAATATAAAAACATTAATTACTTTTTTCAATTCGGGGGAACTTGGTCCACAACTTAACCATGTCTCATCGATTTAGAGAACTACCCTAACATTGTTATTATGATTATGATAAAAGGTCATATATATGGACAATTTCGTGCCAAGTGACCCAACTCAAAAAATTGATTTCGATGAAGTTTGAATCAAGTTTTTTTTTTTTCAATTGGATAGTATAATTTTCAGCTCTATTAATTAAGCATGCTACACTTAGAGGGGGTTAAAGTTGGAGATTTTTGTCATATTGGGATTATTCAAATGTGTTTAACTTTTCACCTACTTGTCCAAAAGAATTTCCGTCTAGTGTTACACCTTATATGTTATGTTCATATATTATGAAATTTTTAACACATTTTTCGAAACTTAACCCATTGTATAATTGTAGTTGTATATTATTTTTGCTTACATGCATACATATATTTATACGTTTAAAAAAATGGCAATCAATGCATTCAGGCATTAATTTGTAAACTCATTTTAAACGTATTTTTATTTTTGTTTCTTTTTTTAATGGAATTCGATTTATTTTTTTATTATTATTTTTGAAAATGTCAATACATGTGCGTTTAAGTATTGATCGCTTTTATTCTTTTTGTAATAAAATGCATTGTTTTTTGCTATACTTTCAGGATTTTCTTTTCACTGAGGTGACATGTCTGGTTGATGATGCGGTTAAATTAAAGTTAATTTCACTCAATATATATTTTATTATGAGATATTGTTCATTCAAAAAATTAAATGTTTCGTAATTTACCTTGGAGGTATAAAATGTATGTAAGTATTTTCAGAATATGGACATTTGTCTTATGGCACATACACACACATTAAATATATGTGTTAAAGCTTTTTAGTTTCAAACTTTAATCTGACTATAAGTTGAATAATTTGTAGGATGTACTTAAACATTCGAGAGATTTTTTACAGAGAAATAATTAGAAATTTATTAGTAAATTAAAAACGATTTTTTAAATTAGTTTTTAATGAAAAATTGTCCTAATTTGGATTAATTGCAAATATATATATGTATCTATAACGAGAATAAATTTGAATAAAGAACTTGTACAAACATTTTCTATAAATGGAGAATGATTTAATCTTTTTCTATTTGAAAAATATTTACTTAAAAAATTATCCAATAATCGAATTTATCGAAAACTAACCTAAGTTTAAAAAATATTGTCTTTATATTCTTCGTACTTTTATTTTGTAAAAATTTTCTACAAATTTAAAAATAATGAAAAATGTTTCATAAATATTTAGAAAATGTATAAAATTTCATCATAAATATAAAAAAATGTCTGAAAAATGTTTAAAGAAAAAATTATTTTAAAAAATTAAAGCTTATCATTTATACAATATTGCTTTGAAATTTCTCTGAGTGTATAATCATCCACTAAGTCTAAACAACAATATCATTATCATGGCGTTTGTTGTGAATATGATACTGCTGGTCATACAAATAAATGTTGTTGTATCTGACGTTGATGATGAAGATAATGATAATCATCATTAACAATGTTACCATATGCAATTGAGCATTTTAAAGTTACAAAAACAAACACACAAAAAAACCAAAATGTAACCACATAAAGAACGGAAAATTTTGAGGCCAACATACTACAGGAATTGTTTTGGTTCTTATATTTCTATCATATATTGTAACTACAAACGAGATTTCTGCTACAAAATAGCTCATATTTTGAGTTCTTGAAAGGATTTGTCAAAATACTTAAAGATTTAAATTGAAATTATGATTAAATATTTAAAAAATACCTCAAAGATATTAGACTTGAAATCAGCCATCAATTATAAATAATATTTTAATAAAAATGTGTGCTACTATAGTATTACATAACTTTATATCAAAAGTTTACATATCAGTTTCGGTTCCAAATCGTAGGCTCTCGTACTAATGTATTGACTTCCATATATGAGTGACCACATTTAAATAAACTTCCTATATATAGAGCTTATTCGATAATTGTGTATAATCGCCTACTTTCTGACTTGCATACCAGCAAAAACCAAAGTAAAGGAACCGAATAAAATTGTTTTTTGGTCAGTTCAGAAATGAGAAATAACAACAAGAGTAAAGTAAAAATACTACAACTAAAAGCTCAAAGGACTTCTATGAAAATAAAACCGACATTGTAATAAAACAACAATAACAACAACAGCAACAAAATACAAACTAAAATAAAAATACAATGTGCAACAAAACAACACAAATATGCACACACATACATATCTACTGAATACCTTCTTGTATATGGTAGGAAATTTTGTTTGTTTTTCTAGTGGCCAACCATAAGGCCTGCTGTATGCCACTATATCTCTACAAGTGCATACATATTGTTATAGTAAATACATTTACCATGTAAGTGCAAATATGTGTAATTGTCTATAGTCCATATTTCTTTCATCACACTGGAAACATGTAGCAGTTCACTATAGAGAACACTCATATGCAACATATTGAAAATGTTACAAAAATAGGTTGGTTAAGTGTTGCTTATTTTTCAATTTTTTTTCTTTCTTTTTTTTGTGTTCATATTTTTCAAATACAAAAATATAATGTTATACTAACAATTTCCTTAAGTGTGTTGTGGTAAAGCAATAACGATGATGTATCACAGTAATCATTATCAAAACCGAATTAATGAAATTAGTTTTGAAATTTGCTGGAAAATATTATTTAACTTCATGTATTTGGCTTCAATGCAATTTTGAGAATGGGATGTTATTCATTATTTATGAAATTGTGTTGAAAAGTATTGAGAATATACCTTAAGATGTATAAAATATATTAGTATGATAGTATAATATTCTTCATCGCACTGAGAAATATTTAGTTGAGATTAGGATAAGTTATTATGGAAAAAAGTTTTTAATCAATTTTGGACAAAGTGAGTTTTTGATTGCAAATGATTTTGCAATGAATTATCCAAATCTGCACAGTGAAGCAGAATGGACATTTTTGGATATCAATCTTACATTTTTAGACGGCTTTTTTGATCTGGATACAAATTGTCATTGAAAGCGAAGAGTTTCAAGAGAATATTTATATTTTGAATATGAACCCTTCAAAATTACCATTAGCGACGGGATGCAATATAGGAAACTTTCGACTTATCAGTAAAACGATACCTGTAAAACTAAAGAGATAAAGACCTTAAAATTGTTCATTTAACGTAATGATAAATATACAGTTTTCGTACAAAAATATCTACTGGTTAAGCAATGACCGGATGTTGAGATAAACGAAATGTTCTTATACCGGGGTATGTTGTTCATTTTTGAAGTGATATATCTCGAGATCTATACATCGTATTGGCTTGAAATTTGAACTATGCTTGCCGATTTTGATATTTTTTTATTGTATATGACTTAGTAAAGTAAAATTATGATGATTATAAGTCAAAATTTTACTAAGTCAAATTCTGCATAATGTTTAGATTGTTTGCACATGATATTTTTTTTAATACGAAGACAATGAGAAAACTTTTGATGTACGTCATTTTGCTCGGATATAGACAAGACGGTTAAATCGAATGAATATACAAAGTTCAGCGAACTAACACGCATAATACTCATCTTAAACTAAATTTAATTATCTATACCTAAAAATACTCTCTAAGAGCATCCTCAATCAAAAATACAAAATTTAAAGTTTCGCAATAATTGTCACATAAAATAACCACATTGTTAAAACAAGTCTCATTAAATTCTGTCGCAAAAAAGGTATAATGATTTCGCATCCTCTTTTGATGGAAATTAATTGTAGCATATATAGCTTAATTAAAATGTAAGCATTTTACATTAGCGCTCTTAAATTTTCATTTTCCCACGTTTATAATTGTAAATTAATTTAATTAACGAAGACAAACGCACTGGAAGTACTTACTACAGTGCCATGCAGGCAGGTATATGTATATACATTTGACTGAGCACAGAACTCTGTCTAGATACAAAAATATTACATGCCTGAAAACACACACAAACTCACAGCCAGTAAAATAAGATGTATATACATCTAGCGGAAAAAAGTTTTTTTAGTTTATTTAAAAAAAGGAAATCTATTAAAAGGGGCATAATGCAACACTAACAGACACTTTGTGCAAAAAACCCAACCACTATTCGCAGAGAAATTATATTTATTTAAAGGCAATACCAAAAATATAAATGTTAAGGTAAGTACATCAATATAAATAACCAAAAAATGTAAAATTAAAATTTTATAAATCTTACATTTATTGAAAATTTTTCATTAAAAAAAAAAACACTTTTTATAAAGAAAAATTTATTAAAAATTTCCTTTAAAAATAAATTTTATCGAAAATTTTATTCAAAAAGATTTATGCAAAATAAAAACAACATTTATGAAAATTTTTCTAAAAAATGCGATTTTATCAAAAATGTTTAATAAAAACAAAATTTATCAAAAATTTTGAATAAAACAAAATTTATCAAAAATTTCGAATAAAAACAAAATTTATAAACATTATTCCATAAAAACAATATTTATAAAAAAAATTATATAAAAAGAAAGTTTATCAAATATTCTCTATAAAATTAAATTTTTTAACAATTTTAAAGGAAAATTTATTAAAAATGTTGTATAAAAAAATTTGCAAAATTTTTAAATACTAAAATTTACGATGAAAACAATTTTAAAAATTTTTCACTAATATTATTTACTTAAATGGAAATAAAAAATCTTATCACCAATAAATTTTCAACATTTTCATATCTTAGTTCTTTTGATTGTATACTTAAGACCCAATAATAAAATTCTTTAATTTTTCGGATGTTGCGAATAGTAGCTGTTTCTGCCTCCAGAGTTATAACTAAAGTTGTAAAAACGTCAATTACAAGCTTGCTAAAACAATGTCATTATCCTCTCATAATTTAAAATTACTAACAAATAGTTTTTTTTAACAGCAAATATATCTGTCAATTTATTTTATGTACATAATTTATAATACAAAAAAAATTTTTCATCCCCAAAAACTTAATAAAAATATGGTAACATCTTTAAAATTTTTGGAGTATTATTTGTGCCAGTTTTGGTAAATTATTTCCGTTTGAGTTTTATCAAAGTGCAATCTTCTTATTTCGGCACTTGTGGTTTTCCTTCATCATGGTCTGAGAATGAGCATTTTTTGTTTGTTTGCTCTGTGAGTTGTAAGTAGTAAAATGATGAGGTTATTGTGGCCGGAAGATTGAAGGTAATTGCAAATATTCCCATTGCAAACATTTTTACGTATACAAAAAGTAAATAAAAATGCCGAAATGTTTCAAGTGTTAGTGGTGTTGCTATAATATGATTAAAACTATATTTTTACGGCAAAAGCACATTTATTACACTTTTAGAGAAGTGGGTAAGAAAGAGGCCGCACCTCATTGCTTAGTTTGAATAACCTTTAATGAATACAATACAATTGTATTTTAAATAGTTTTCAATAAATTTAATTTAAACTTACTTTTTATTTAATTTTCATGTATAAATTTCCGTGATTTTTCAATGTTCTCTGTTTAATCTAAATCTGGAAAATTTCAAGTTATACTAACTAATATGACTTGACTGAAATCGGTTTTCTAGTAAGTTCCATTTAAAAAATGTCATATTAATTTTTATGATTTATTACTACAAATTTCATTTCAGTCATATTTTCAACATATTCCACTTCAATCGATAAGTAAATCAAATTACTGCCATATGAAGTTATAGTTCAAGTCCACCTGAATATCAAACCAACCATGAAATTAAATATCGAAATAAATTGTATTTTTAAATACAAACGAAAAAACTGATAAGTAAGTATATTATGTATATAAATTGTAGCTATTTGTGAATAACATAAAAAATAAGCAAAAATTAAATGAAGAAATAATAAAATAGTAGAGAAAAAGAATGATTTGTATGGCAAAAATATATATTAACATCGAACCACTTATGCCCAGTTGTAAGTATTAAGTCTACTTAAGTCACAAATAGTGCACACACGTGAACTAAGTATGAGTCTCAAAGGACCTTAAGGATATAAGTAGAAATAAAATTAACAGAAAACTGATGCATATCAAAAATAAAGATTTTTCAATGTAGTTTATACATTTATAACAAATTTAAAAAGTAAGAGTGTTTGATTTTGCTATATCGAATCTTATATACCCACCATCAAACCGTGTGACATGAATGGAATGCTTCTTTATAAACATTAGGTTGATTTTTTGAATAAGACTTAATTATAATAGCTAAACTCGTATTTTAAGCCGGTAATGTACGTTAAAGTCACTATGCGAAAACGTGAGCCGATATTGCCAAATTTTCATTATAAAACAAACCTTACTTATAAAAAATATTTTTCGAAACTTTCAACTCTCTAGCTCTTTCCGTCCGCACTGAATCGTACTTTCAACAGACAGACGGACAGAATATAGCAGATCATATATGGTATTATACCAGTGATTATATAAAACATTTTAATTATTTTTTAATTAAATTTTTATCTTAATTCAAAAATATTTTAACATTTTTATTTATGTTTATATAAAACTTATTTATAGTGAATTTCACCAAGATATTAATAAAAGAAAATTTAAGAATCCAAGAATGTACCAAATGTAATGTTATGTTGGTCAAATCTGATGGTACTTATAAAAAACTCGGCAAAGGCGAATGGTTCTAATATCCTCTTTATAAATAAAGTTTTCTTTAAACCTTTCAAACTGTCACCTAAAATTTTTTTTAGCATAGGTGAAAATTTTTTAAATATTCTCTCAATCCTCGTATAAAAAACAAACAGTGTTAATAAATTGTATACATCTGTATGGATTTGATAGATGTGTTTTTTACGGAAGTGCAATTTATTTGATATCCAACTATACACTTGCAGTTTGAAAATTAATACTGACCTTCGTTTCCTTCCATAGGTGAATACAAACAAGTTTAGTATATTGTATATTTTAACGAAAAAAAGAAACAAACAAATAAATATATTATTTTTCAACAATGCAATGTTGCAATCTTTATATAATAATTTTCAATATTCTCACAATTCTCCATAACATCAGTAACTTTTTTATATATATATTACATATAAATGTTTTCAGCCATACACTTGCAGTATATATTTATTTACATATATAATGATACACCTACATATATGTAAAATGTATTCATTTTCGTACCTTAATACATGCATATGTATGCGATTGTCGATGTTCATTATATAAAATAAAGTTTACCTTTTACCTAATTTTCTTTTGAAAATTTTCTGCAATACTCAAAAAAAAGAGAGAAAAAAACAAACTTCCGTTTCCGTATAGTCTATGCAGACAGAGTTTGCTACACTATTTTTGTGAATGTTAATTTACACACACATTCACAACTACATATGCATGTACATACATATGTATATGTTTGCTAGGTAAATACTATGAAAATAAAATAAGTGTTTGTCGAGAGTTTGTATATTTAAAGAAAATTTCTATAGAAGCGGCCAACCATATAAATTTATTTCTCAATTCCCACTTCAATTTCGTAAATTGAATGAAAATCCAAAATGAAAATCCATAAAACTGTAATTTTCCCCAACAATGGAGCAACAAAGAAGAAATGGAGAAAAAAGAACTAGTTGTAGTTGGTAAGCAAAAGAAAAAAACAACACTATTATTTAACCATTCATTTGCACATACAACTGTAAAATGAACAACTTTTATTTACAACTACTACACTTATGTTTGTATGTATATACGACCAAATAATTGTTTGGTAGACCTTTCTTATAAAAAAATATAAATATTTGAAATAAGAAAAAGTGTAAAAGAAATTTAAAGCGGAAGTTAATTTACTTGCTAACCCTTTCCTTTTTTATCATATCAGAAACAATATAATAGGGAAAAAAGTTTATAAATTTTTTTGCTAAAGTAATAATGAGTTTGAGTATCACTATAAACTATTGTATATACAATCGGTCGGTCTATTGTCAATTATTTATAAATTTAACGTTTTGAAAAACTAACACTTAAAAAAGTACATATCATAATTTTTACAAAATGTTTGGTGAAGTATACTAATTGTCAAGTGCTGAAAAATGTCGGCACTGGGAAGTGTTTAATGAAAAAACGTTTAAAATTAGTCCATTTATATATATTTAAAGACCATTTATGCAACATTTAACGCTAAATAAAGTCAGAGTGGTCACTTATAAAAAAAACTTGTTTTTTGGATCACCAAAACTCGCCAAAACTTTATTTATTCTTGAATTTCGATAAATATGCTCCGCTTAGCATATCTACGTATACTTAATATTTAAATCATGACTTTATTAAATAATACTCATACGTTATGGATATAAGCGGATATTTAATATCGGATAATAACTAATTTTTAATATTTTTATCTGTTAACTGAAGTAAATAAAAAATAAATTGAAATTCTATTTAGACATACTTTTCATGTCAAAAAATTGTTAACTGACAGCAACAAAACAAATGTAAAAAAATCTATTAATCATGCATTCACTATACTGATTTCCCAAAATGACATTTAGAGAGAATCATAAATCATACCAACTAATGCAACAACATTGTATAGGACATAAACTAAACACAATTTTATTACTTTAACTTCAATACATACTTAGTGTATTAAAATCAGTATATATTTATATCAGTTTGTCATTTTGTTTATAATCTTTACAAATCAATTCCATTATTAAATATGTATGAATACGTACATATTCCGAATAACTATAGAAAGAGAAAGAAAAATTAATAATATTTGCCTATCCTTCCGTATGAATGTGTGTCACAATTAATTCCCTAAAAGTCCCAGATATCTTCGATATCCACATCTTATGTTAATAATTCCTATTTATATTCGGTCTATAAGTAACTTAAATATATAAGCAACATAACGATAAACCCCACAAAAAAATTTTTAAAATGCTTTAGTTGTTCTCATTGCATGTATACACAATAAAAACAGTACCTACATATAGCTTAATATATTTTAAGTTTGCCGAATATTGAATTCTTACTTACAATTCAGCAGGTGTGTATAAAAGTTTTTTTTAATAACTTTGTAAATAATTAAATATTATGCAGAATGGTTCATTTTCATTAAATAAGTAAATTGAATAGGAATAAATTTTTGGTCTACATTTCATCGAGATATTTCATAATAAAAATGAAAGAAATTCATTTGAATTGAATTATACAATTAAATATTTTTTTTTAAATAATTGGTTAAAATTTTTTAATAATTTCTTTATACAATTTTAAATTTGTTTACAAATATTGAAAAAAAGACTTATATCAAAAAAATATTTGCAATCCGGTATTATAATAATAATTCACTCATACCTACTTTTGAAACTATTGTGTTTTTTATTTAAATAATAAAACAATTTGATACAAACCCACAAACAAAACTATTTGTAAAAAAGAACAACCAAAAATGTATCTGGTGAAAGGAAGGAAACTGCGCTAGAAAATCGGAAATAAACCGCGAGCAAAGTATTTGTTATGCGGTAAAAATGCATAAAAATCCCAAGACCGGCATTTATTCAAATTTATGCCGTAACCTAACGTTACTAATGTAATGTTACAGCAATAATAAAATATAAAAAAGTAACAAAAGCTACAATAACATCAGCTAAAATAACAAAAGAAAAATAAACAAAAACAACTACTTACTATTTTTTTCCAAGCCACGACCACCACTCTACATGTTTTGGTATGAAGGTAATTCTTTTTTTAGTGCAAGTATTTAACCAAATAAACAAACTACTAAACCAAGCGAAATAGTCAAACTAGACCAAATAACAAACAAATATTTTAGAAATAAAATAATGTTACTTGTGCTAAGAGGTTTAAAATGAAAATCATTCCACCCACTATAATATACGTATATTAACTACATACACACACTCTAATAAAATGCACTTTATTCTCAGATTTGCTGGTACATAGTGTAATCAAAGAGGACATTTTGTACTCGATTTTATTTGTTATGAGTGTGTCGGCATTTATTTGTTGTTGCATTGGAGACAAGGCGTACTAGTTATATGTAGTGAACAGAGGCAAAGGCTTGCATTGCAATTCATTTTTAAAATGCATTTACTTTGGTATTTAATTTAACATTTTTTCGCTTAGATGAAGTGCTGTGTAGGGCGGAGCTCTTAAAAAGTGTTACTACACTGGGCGATTAAAAAGCGTTTAATTTTTTTCTAAATAATTGTTGTTAGTCCTACTTAAAGTCAAACGTATATGGATGTCATCTGTCTTTAGGATGGTCACGTTTTATTTTCTGATGCTATAATTTAAATTATTTGCTTTAAAGAAATTGAAGGTTTTAATTTATTATTCACTCCACTAAAGAGGTAAACCAAAGATTTTTCGGGTTATGGGTTTAAGTCCAAATATATCAGAAACTTTATTAATAATTAAAAATGTTTTATGTTAGTAAATTTATATGTTTATGACATTTCCAATAAGATAAAAAACTCTAAAATTTCTTACTAAAAAGTAGCTAAATTATTAACATGGATGCTCAATTCGGCGAATATGTTGGCTGAAATGGATGTTTTTGGCCTAGAATTTTCAATGTAACTTTATATTGTTCAAATGTGTGTTTGTCTATTTTTCTTAGTGAAGCACAAAAATGCCACAAAATACAATACAGATTCTTTTCATTATTCTTTTTTTATTTATTTCTACTTCCCATTTAAAACTTCAAGAGTTTTGCTATTGTTATGCAAACATTTTCATTTGCATTATGTCAGTAGTTATTTCATTTTATATCCTTTTTTGCGGGAATGCAAGTACATTCGCTAAAAGTAAAAAAAATATTAGAATAATAGTTTGAAAATGTTGAGTTATAAAATATTACATATGCCTAAATAGTGATTTAACCCCGCATTCATAATAATATAAATAGTTTATTTTTGGTTTACTACGTACATTTTCCATGAGAAACATACATAATATGTATAATTTTTAGACCCCATATATGTATATTCTGAATGTATGTATGTGTGTGAGTTTATTAAAAGCAATTTTCTGAATTTTTACTATCAAAATATTCAAAAATTTTATCACACATGTCCACTAAAACAATTCAACTGTTTACTATGATTTTTCTCATAAGACCTATTAGGTCTTATATAAAGTTTATAAAAATACTGTTCATCTTCATCTCAATATTATAATCAAGATTTTCGGTTACAAAAAAATTGGCAAAAAAAATAATTTTGCCATTGAATTTTGAAAATTCGAACATGTCGACAATATGCCAAATTTCAACACATTTCATAAATTTTCTACCATAACAATAGACATGACATCGAATTTAGTTTCGACTTTTTAAACTCTGTCATCACGAGTTTGTATGTGTGTCAAATTTCTGCGGGAACGTATAAATAAAAATAAAAAAATATTTCGAAAAGTAAAACAAAATAAAAACATTTAAATATACTAGAAGCACTAGATACTATATACTGAAAAATATCAACCAACATAAGATTGAAAATAAATAATAATGAACAGAAAAAGATAGATCCAAGGTTTCCATGCTATTAACAA
The DNA here is from genome assembly GCF_022045245.1 of Lucilia cuprina. Classification (NCBI taxonomy): domain Eukaryota; kingdom Metazoa; phylum Arthropoda; class Insecta; order Diptera; family Calliphoridae; genus Lucilia; species Lucilia cuprina. The sequence goes on along the minus strand of NC_060952.1, from coordinate 14,022,067 downwards.
CATGATCAGCATTAACAATATATTTAATAAATAGCACCTGTAGAAAACAGTAGTTGAAACCATTGTAGCAACTTTAAATAAAACTTTTTTATATACATACACATATTTTCAAGAAATAGTAAACGTTAAAAGTTTATGGTTTCAACAATATGGTTGTAGTTATGTTTCAGTAAAAAGAGAGAGAGAGTGAATGGTTCATATTAAAAATTTCACAACCATGCATTTAATTAAAAAATTCTATTTAAAATTGTATACAACAATACACACTCACACATACATACATATGTATGTATATTCTCATCAAAAATGAACTCCTACCGATTTCAGAAACTATTATTTTTACCTTTAGTCAGTCTAGTGAAGCAGATAACAAGCATCGTCATTCTGATACTTTTTTACACAAACAAAAAAAAACAATACTCATAGCAACAGTATTAAATGAAAGACTGAATTACTGAAGCAACAATAATAACAGCATCCAGCAACAACAGTGACAGTAGAATTTAACCGCTTTAACCGCTTTTATTGAAGTGAGTCATTTTAATAAAGACTTTTAATTGAAAATTTTCAATTGTTGCTTTTTATCATTGTTGCAAATAGTCAGAGCACGTTCTATGAACAGACACAGACAAAACATCCCGTACCGTCTATAAGACTCATAGGCTGACATACAGACAGACAATGAAATATGTATGTATATAGAAAATTTTTCGCTATTTTCTGCTTATATTGGTTAAATAGTTCAATATAAACAACACAGTCTCGTAATTGTTCATACATATGTACATGCAATTTGGACATAAGTATGTACAGTAGGAGGCCTTGTAACAAAAATTGTTCTTGAGTACAATTTTTCAAATCATGCGTAAATATTTCATTTATTAATTTTAATGAATCGAATAGTTTTAGTGAAATTTTTCATATTTAAACGTTAAAAAATATTTTTATAAAAATGTATGTTAAATTAATGCATTGTAACTTTTACTCCTTTTTTCATTATATTTTTAAATAATAATAAAAAAGTTAAAAAATAACTTTCTATGCTTTAATTTTCGCAAGTACCACAAAACTATAGAATAAAATTTTGATTTAATTTGAGAAGCTACCCTAACGTGCAATGTATATACATATGTATGTACATGCACATACATTTATAAGGTTGTATGTGTAAATGTGATTAAACAATTACAGCATTTACTAGCATAAATCTACAACACAACAATAATCATATAAACAGCAGTACACACACAAATTACACTGGCCTACAAAATATGAATATTAAACTAGGTTAGTTAGGTTTTTGATATCATGATGATCAACATGATGAAGATGAAGAACCTAACAACATTTATAAATTGAACTCAAAATCTTGTTTAAAAATTTTTATATAAATACTACATATATATAAGATATAAAGTTGTATGTTGTTCTGTTTATATTGTATGTGCATGCAATAACAACAAAATCAGATTTCATAAGGTTTTTTGCCTAAAACTCCTTATAAAATTATTTATGAATCGGGTCCTTGGAACATCTGGGGTATTTTTAATAAGGTACACACAAAAAATGTTAGATAGTGTTTTTATTTTTTATTAAATAAATAAAATTTTTAATAAATAAATTGCGAAATCATAGAATACTTTTACGAGTAAAAAAGTTGATAAATATCCACGCCCAATCATATGAAAATTATTACCCTTTATCTTGTTAGCGGTAGAGCTAATTGTATTATTACACTACCAGCATAAACGGACAACACACATTTTAAAGTCATAAAAATTTATAAAAAAAAATGTTTTCATACAAGTAACAAAAAATTTAATTAGTAATAAATCCAATATTGTAAATATAAATATAAAAAATATATACACACCCTTGTTATAATTTAAAACATTGGCCGTTTTAGTTTAATAAAAGGTCAAGTAAGTTATCCAGTTGTCACATAATCGTACACAATGTTTAATTTAATTGAACACTTTTGTTAACGTATGCGTATGCTTACAATAGTGCCACTTCCGTTTCTATTCAATTTGTCGCTGCAGTCATTTTAAATCGTATGTTGCTCCTTAATGCCCTGATAAATGTTAGTGCAATAGAACGTCTATACTTTATTTAAAAAACTTTTAATTTTTTGTCTATATTTTTCTACCTATCATAAAAATGATGAAATATTGTATCCCCATTGGATTTTAAGAGTCAGCCAGTACTGTTGAGAAACCGGTCTCAAATTATAGGCTTATATTTCAAGACAATTTAAAACAACCAAAATCTTAAAAAAATATCATGATCATCAGTATATATTTAAACTTTGCCCTCATATACAGTAACGTTTAGAAATAATCCATTAAAAATCCCCATATAATATCACGAATTTAGTTCATTCCAAAAATATTGTGATAACATTCATAAAAAATATTGTTTAAAAATAATTTTTAAATGAAGAACTATTTTTAATTGTAGGAAATCCCAAAATAACGTTGATTTTCAGAAAATTTTGCAAAATGAACGATTCATAAGATACCTTCCAAAATCCTTATTAAAAATATGACACATGCTCATTATTGCATTATTTTAGTTTTTTTTGAAGATCAGATTACATTTGCTTATAAAATAAAAATTAATTTTATTAAAAAACAATAAAAAATATTATTTAAATTTACCATAGATAAATCAATTTTGCAGTCACCCATTACATTATTACTATTTACATTAAGGGTCAATCTTTAGGTGAAGAATTAGGGATTAATCGAATGTTGTTTTTAAATACTCAATCAGTTAATTTTGTTTTCTAGTTTAAGCGCCCAATGGAGGTGGTTTAAACTTGAGCAAGAAATGCAAATGTGTAAACAGCTGATGCTAAAATATTAATACATTTTTTAATAAAATAAGCATTAAAATTATTGATTTATCGATTAGTATAAATTATAGGGACTTCTCAGTATATTTTTTGTTTTAAATTTAAGTTTTCATTATTTTCTTATTACATTTACAATTGTCTTCTTCTTTTTCATAAAACATGCGTTGTTTTGATAACAAACAGTGACGTTTTCTGTTGTTTTGTATGGTAACACTGCGTAGTTTACTCAAAAACATCAAAGGGGATTAACATCAGAATCAATTTATTTTTAGATTAACAAATCTGATTATTAATTGGCACTTGATTGCCAACTCAAAAAAACACCTCAGAATTGAAATACAAATCTGCGGATGCGGTTGAGTTTTCTGGTTCCCAGAGAAAATGTAAATTAAATGGAGTGCGGCTGCGGATTTTGTAGCCATTTTAATGTTTTTAGTTTTTGTATTTCATAGTTTATTTATTCACCACATGGTTTTTGTTCATTAAAAGTATGAATGGCATGGCAACTCTTAATGTAAATGAGAGAAAATTAGTGCGGATTTCTTCAACGATTTATGTTGTCAAAACTCAATATAAAAAAATATCCATCTCCACAGACGCAATATTTTATTTCTACTCTTAAGTTTACTTACTTTCCGAAAAAAACCAACATCAGAGTAGAAATACAAACCTGCGGATGCGGTTGCGTTTTCTGGTTCCCAGAGAAAATGTAAATTAAATAGAGTGCAGCTACGATTGCGGATTTTGTAGCAATTTTATTGTTTTTTGTTTTTGTATTTCATAGTTTATTTATTCACCACATGGTTTTTGTTCATTAATATTATGAATGGCTTGGAAACTCTAAATGTTAATGGGAGAAAATTCGTAACCAAATTATAATGAATTTTAATTTGATGCGGATTTCTTCAACGTTTTAAGTTGTCAAAACTCAATATATGTAAAAAAATATCCGTCTCCGCATCCGAAATATTGTATTTCTACTCTCATATACGTATACGTAATATTGAATTTTCTAGTTAAGAAATATAACGTATACACGGAGTAGAATAACATAAATAAAAAATAATTAGAAAACTTAGTTTCTATATAAACTTGATTTTGAAAATAACCTCATATTATTAGTTTTTATTTATCAAAAATATTTATTACTTTTTTATTTAATGTAGTTTTATACCACAATTGCATTCAAACCAAAGAACACGCATCGTCCTTGTACAAATTGAACTCAGTTTGTGTTGATTAATAACCGTTAAGTGATTTTCATTGTTAGTGGTTATCTATTGTTTTGCTGTATTTAAATTTATATAAATACTTATATAAATACTTATATAAATACACATACATACACACATAAGACATGTATATACAACACATGTACATTTAATTATGTATGCTTTCATTTTCTATTGTATTTCACAATTTATTATTGTCTAAATATACATTTTTTTGTTGGATATAAGTGTTAATTGTTTTATAAATTGCTTAATTACAGAAAATTACAGTTTTGCGGCGATGAGAATTTAAATAAACAATTGAATAAATTGATATTGTAAACAGATTTTTTTTGTAGTCAGCATACAATTTGAATTATTGACCACATTTTTAATGTAACTCTAACCATTATTTACCATATTCCAATAACAAAAGGCAGCAAGAAAATATATAACTCATACTTGTCGAAAAAATCTCAACTAAAATCCTGCAAAACATTATTAAAAAGTAAGAAAATCACAACAAGAGATAGAAAGTAAACGGGGAAAAAATTGATAATAGTAAACATTAAAAAATATGGACGTGTCTAAAATACCTTAAGCTAAGGGCAGTTTCTCATCTGACTAATCCTTAATAAATCAACAAGGATCCCTAAAAAAACAAAATATGGAAAAAATTTAACTTGTTCGACATTAAATGCCAAACATTTTTTTATGTTTTTTGTATATATTAAGGTGGTTCAATTGGATTTGAAAAAACTTAAAACTCAATTTTTGTAATTTATAGCTCTGATTTATATTTTGAAAAATTTTACTTAGGTTACTACAAAACTATAATAATTTATGCATGCCCTCACCAATAGAATTGCAAAGAATATGAGCCGACAATTTGTGAATACATTGTCATCTGATTTACTTTTTGCGGGTCTCCATCAAACTTTAAAAAGTCAAATTCTAACACGGACATCTAATTTTCAAATTCTTAACTTGAACCATCCTCTTGAATATGTATTTACTCTAGTACTTTTTCAACACAAAGTTTTTTGTGCAGAATGAAGAAAGAAATAAAAAATTATATGGAATAAAAAACAATGAAAACAGTTACAAAAACAAAAATTTCATGAGCAACATAAAATCCTCATCTAAGACTTTGTTGTTGTACAATAAGATAAATGAGCCAAGTTAAGGTGCAACAAACAAACACTCTAACCTAATGCCAATAAATACATAGATACTTTATATGTACAGTGTCTTTAAGAAATTATTAAGATTTTTATTACTTCCATACATATGTATAAGTCTGAAAGCCGCCTACAAATCGAAATTCGAAAATTTGGCACAAGTACTTTTATAAAGCAGTCTTTTTAATGGAATATTGTTTTATATTTTTAATAGCCACTGTAAGTACTTACATCCAATGATACACAATACAATGTAGTATGACTTTACCATGGACAGTAATTGTTACTTTTACCTTTATACTTTTAAGCCTGAAAGCGAACATTGGAAGAGTGACAACAGACCAAAAGTTTTATTGGTCCAGAGATGATATTAAAACACTAATATGACACTAACAAATCATTATTTGATTTGTAACATTTTATTTTACAAAAAATAAGAAAACAATATTTATTAACATAACATGAAAAGTAAATAAATAAAAATTAATTAAAAAAAATAAAATAGAAAATATAAACTTTACATAAGTTGAAATATAAAAATTATTGTAGGGTACAACTTATGTCTTGTTTAGTTATTAAAAGCCATTTTTTCTAACTAACTTTCTGCATGCTGCATACAAATACACATTAAAACAGAAAAACAAGCATATAAAATCCAAAAGTCTGCTTTAGGAGTTGTTGAAAAGCAATGTAGCAGCAACATTGAAAGGAGACCAAAATCTGAGATTATCAGCAAAAACAAACAACAACTTGCTGCAAGCATAAGTCAAAGGCAAAGAACATACAGACAGGTGGAAGGACGTATAGAGAAACAGTGTTACATAAACATAAGTAAGTAGATGGAAATGTATTATTTTCTTACGTATATAAGTTTGAATATTGTGGATAGCATAGGAGTGGCATGAGAAAAAAGCACCTACTAAATACACATTAGATGATTTTAGAACAATAAAAACGTACACACCGTTACAAGCACATTAATGTTGTTTACACTCTTGCCATTCGAAGGACATCATCCGGTTTAAGGATACACGAATGACCGAACAATGACAATCATCGTCATCATCATTCTACAAACTTACAACTCTATGCCCTTATACCTAACAAGCTTTGCCAATAGAAGAGTACGACATTGTGTTTTAAAATAAGTATATAGTAAGTAGTTTAACTATGCTGGTTGCAGTAGCAAGATACAGAAACAGCAAGAGATATAGTATATAACAGGAAAAGTTTATCCAAAAGCTGGTTATCGTATTTTTACGCTTGCCGTGTTATTCCGAGACGTAAACAAATACATCTTTTTGTTATTTTTGTTTCCTTTTAGTAAGTATTATTTTTAAGCATGCTTATGTTTTTGTCTTTGAATTGTATTTTATTAATTCTCTGTTCAGTTGACTTAAAATTAAATAAATTAATTTTTTAACACTACTCGCCTTAGACCCATTAAATCCATCTCCAGATATTCTGCCAGTTAAATAGATATTTTAATATTGATGAAGACATGCCCATCCGTCTGTGTATATATATAAAGTTTGCTATCAAAATACAAGTCGAAATTTTTAAAATAAATAAAGGATGAAGCTTATTAAAGATAGCTGAAATCGGTTAATTATTTCATATAGCCTTCATACAACAATAACCAAAATACTTGGAATTAAGATTAAAAACAATTTAAATGCTTTATTTATAAACCCACGTGTGTAAGGTTTCATAAGGTCGGTCACAAATATACTTTTGTTTAAAGTATGCCAGTGTTGGTAGTGTGCTAAATCTTTGTTTTTTGTTCGCCGCTTTGATTCCAAACAGGGATTTTCCTAAGGGAGAAATGGGAAAGCTCGATATTGACTTGGGCTTTTATCTTCGGTTCCTAACAAACCAAATATCAACTTAACTAACTAACTGACTTAAAAAAGATTTTAATGAATAAAAAATTAGAATAATATTTCAACACTTTATTTTTGCCCGTATTTTATTTTAATATTGGATATATTATTACATTAATATTTGTAAAACAGATACTAAATCAAAAGATCTTTTATAATTAAAACAAATACTTTTTGCAATAAGTGAAACAGATAGCTTTTAAAAAACCCTTTATGTAGAATTTAGTTTCTGTTCTGGTTTTTTAAGCGAGTTATGCTCATTAAATTTATTTTGCGATGGGATATTTATGTGTGAGGTATACATTGTGGTTCTTAAAAAAATTTGTACATTTTGAATTTCATTGCAATCTACAATCACATGCAAACACATCGATGTGTTACAAACGGAATGACAATGCACTCCCATCTTATATTCTGGTGGGTATACAAATATGTTAAGTAGCTGTAGTAGTAAAATTTTTATTCGTTATTCGTTCGAATAATCGATTTCTCGAGTAAAAAATATTCTATGTTTTTTTCCGAATAATTTTAAACACGAATAATTGTCAACCATAATATTAACTCAATATATGGTGGACTTGTAAAAACTTAATATCTCGACTACTAAGGGTTACATCCTAATGTACATATCTGCTATATAAGACTAGTTTGTAACTAAACTATGTTTAAACAAAATGCACCACTCTCACATTCTAATACAAGTAGTAAAAATTAAAACATAAAATCTTAGAATAATATGTATATGTATAAAAAATCTGCAACATGCCGCCACAACAATGTCTTAGTGTAGTTGAAACTGTAGAAATGTATATGGATTAAATTCCCTGCTTTCTTTTTTCCACTTCTCACTTTATGAAGGTGTATAAATATTTAGACCAAACGAAGAAACCTTTGTGTTTATAGTCCTTTGTTTTTACTATTTTATTATTTTTTTTTTTTTGTGCATAAATATAAAACAAAATTTTACTCTACATAAGATGGAAGGCATATTTTTCTAGAGAAAATTGTCTACGGGTCTAAATACAATGTTTTTATTGAAAGAACAGCAAACTGTAAGTACAAGGTTTGTTTTGAAAAACATTTTAAAATTATAGGGAGTTAGTGTTTTCTTTTTTTTTCTATCTAAAGATTATACGTTTTTCTTGTTTTTTATTTCAGTTTTATTATTCAAACTTTGCTAGCGGCGGCTAGTACTTATATAGTAGTAGGAATATGAAAATATATATATGTTCACATATGGAAAGGGTTCATTTTTATTTTAAGCCCTATAGTTATACATATAGTATTTTCTTCACATTTTATTTTTCTATTTTCTTAACATTTTTTATTTATTTTTTTCAAGTATTTATGGCTTAATATGTCTCACACGTTCCAATTACAAGTAAAATAATGGCGTGCAAAAGAGCCACTTAAGCGTACAACGGAAGTGATTGAAGTAATGTACGTGTGTTTATGTATGTGTGCCTATGTTTTGTGTGTAGTTTATGTGAATATGTATGTATTTAGAAGTAGTTGTGGTGTTTGTTTGGGTTCATACAATATAAGCATAATATTTCTATCAAATTCTACACAAACATATGCACAAACAACAAACTTACGCTCACATATTCTGAAGCATTTGCTCTTAACTCTCAAGAGTCCTTTTTTCAACAATTTCCCTAGGTTGCTTCATAAATATAAGGAAGAAATGTATTAAAAATGTTTGTAACAGTTTATGATTATTTTGGTACATTATATGTAAAACCGAACAAGGATTTGTTATTTCTGATTTAATATACTTTTCTAGGTATAAAAATATTGCAATTTGAAAATTCGAAATATAAAGATATTTTTTGCCTTATTCATAACAATTTATCAAAGGTTTATAAGACAATTTTCCATACAAATTTTGTTCTATAAATCTTTGATAAATTGTTGTGAATAAGGCAGTAACAATCTTCTCAACTAATCCCAACTAAATATTTTCATTTAATAATGATTTCAACTACAATTTTGAAGTATACCCAGCAAAAACATGGTAATTATTACACTTCTATAATGATAATGACTATTTTCTATAATACCATCTTATAATAGTACTTTGTAATTTATTGATCATGTAAATGTTTATAAGCAGTATACTTTTTTCATAAGATTAACAACGATTTTTCTTTCTGGAGTTGGAGTAGAGTTACTGAGATTATGTGAAATTTTGATTATTTGATTCTATACTATTACTACAATTTTGCGGTCTCAAAATTTTTCAAGCCACCTTTGTAACACTGAAGTGGTTAATATTTAGTTGTACCTTTAAAATAGAAAAGGTGCTTGTAGGAAACATATGTTTAGTAGGATGACACAAAATTGTTTATGACTTTGTTTAATATAATAATTATTTTAATATTTGTTAATTTCACAATCTAAACTTTTTATAATTTTAAACAAATAACTATTTTTAGAATAAAATGCAAATATTTGCAATTTATTAATTTTGTTATTAAAAAGACTGGTATATATAAATTTAGCTGAACTATATTTTTCAAATTTTAAACCCTAATAATATTTTACCTAATATTATATGTATATATTTCCCTTATGTGACTTACAGGTATGTAAGTCGGTTTTCATTATATATATTTATATATATGTAATGTTTTCAAATATAGAAAATATATATATCAAATATAGAAAAGGGTTTACCTTATTGTATTTGTTGTTTTGTAAACTAAAGTGCTAAACTATGTTGATGGACTATGCTCGGACTTAAGGGTTCATAGAACTAAACAAATATACAAACAAAACCATCAACATACAAATCACCTTATTCCTGCTATTTTTATTTATTTCTTTCTTTCGCCCTTCTTTCCATTTTTTGTTAGTAGTTTTGTTGATTCTGATGCATTTTATATAATGGGTTACTAGGTTCACAAAATGTCTACTAAACTGGTACTTGTTCATATTGAAGCATACATATATCAAAATGTTTCCATACATGTCTACCACTACATATATACTTTTATTTTTCCGTTCTTTTTAGTTGCTTAAAATTTTCAAGTTGTTTAATGGTCCTTTGGGTGTGTGCGTGTAATGGTCGACAAATGTTTTCAATTAGCAAACTCATGAATTTTTTATAAAAAATTCACTTCAATAAATATTGTATAGGACATGGGCGGCTGAATACATTGATTTGCTAAAATGATCGTTGAAAATTTCATTTTCTGTTTTCAATATAAATGAACAATACAAAAGCCCAGGTGCTTCGATGTTTGATTGAGTTCCATTAAATAGTTTCTTTAGAAATTACAGGGGTTGTTTGGAATAACCTGGGAAATGAAGCAGTGTTAAAAAATTTGCTATAAATCTAGCACATAACATAAAGATTTGCCGATTGTAAAAAAAAACTTTTTTTAGTATTTTTTTATTATTATTATTTTGTGTTGAAAGCTAAGATTATTACAGTGTCCACCATCTGTTTTAGTATCGTAGCTTGTGTGATTGTGTACTAATAACATGTATTTTAGAATTTTAAATATCAGCAACATGTTTACAAATTGATTTTAATTTAAGTAAAATAGTTTACAAATTTGTGTTGTAAATTGTGAAGAGGTTAAAAACTACATTGTTATTTATAAACCATTAAATTAATGTTTAAAATAAATTGATTTTTATATAAAACAAGAAAAGGACACCCAACATTTTGTTAGATTTTTTTAAGAGAAAAATACACAAAGCTATTTAATTGTTTTAAAGTATATTAGTTTAGAAAAATGTATTTTAAAATAGTACGTGAATTTAATCTGTTGCTAAATTTTAAAGTAATTTAATTTTATCAAATATTTTAAAAATACAAATAAATAATTGGACTTTTTGAAAAATTTAAAATTTGGAAAAAGTAATACTTACTTACATTTATATATAAAACTCTTTAATTGTTAAAAGACAATAAAAAAACATGAAAGAAACTTAAGTCGAAGTGGCCGTTAAGTGTGATTTATTTTTCATAATAAAGCATCTTGAATATTACCTTTGATTAAATTTTATTTAAGCAACTTTTTTACGAAAAACTAATTTTCATAAAGAGGCTTTATAAAGACGCTATAAAATGTGCTAGATAGATTTACATTTATATATCCTATGCCTAATTTCATGGCAATATTAGTGTTAATAAATGAATGATGTCCGATCATTTCGAAATTCGACAAAGCCATCAAGGTTTATATAAAACTTAGTTGTGAGATATTTTATCGATATATAATTATATTTTATATAATTATGGGCTTAAAAGTCCCTTTCGGGAGGGTCAGTTGTATGGGGCCTAGGTGAAAAAAGAGACCTATTTTAACCATCTTCAACAGGCTTCGTCCTTTGGTCAATAGAAATGTATATACCGAATATCCACTATATCCACTACAAAATTTTTCAAGAAATCAATGATAAATAATGAACTAAGTATAAAAAATTTTAATTTGATTCTGCTAAATTAGACTTTGTATATTTAGTGAATTATCATTAATATAAATAAATAAAATCTGAACTGTTTGATGAATAATTTTCTAAGCTACTATAAATAACGAGCTTATCTAAACCAAATAACAAAGACCAAAACTAACTATTATACAAAACAAACCAACCGTTTTTCTCTTATAACAAATTGCTCCCAAATAAGTGAATCGAAAAAATATTATTAAAAGGAAAAAAATCAAATTACCAACTATCTACTAACCCACATATCAAAAGTCATAACAAAATGTTTTACACCTTGTAGAAACATAAATAATTTTTTTTTCGAATTGAAGTATAAAAACCCCTATAAAGTAAAGAGAGAGAGAGAGCAAAAAAATATGTATATGACAAATGACACAAATAGAAACTTACACATCGTTACTAATGCTAATGCATTTTATGATTGTCACTTAACATATTTTCAAAAGGTATTCGACACAAACGATTTACACACAAATTTTAAGTTGTTGAAATAGTTTTTTTTTTTACTTTGTTCGCTTTCATTCGTTTTTATACGTATAACATTTTGCTTGTTGCAACTTGCAACCTCAAATGGTAACGTTATGTGTTTGTAACTATGTTTTTCACAACTAACAGAAAAAAATACAAACAAAAATCCAACAACATTTCCTTAAGAGTTTATGAGGAAAATAAGCAAAGTTTTTATGTGACTTTTTGTTCCTTAACATTTTAGTTGTACTTTTTTATTCTTGTCACTTGTTCCAAACTCGTATTAAATGGATGTGTATGTAGAAACGAATGTTGTATGTACATGACTGTCAAAAGAACTTTGAACTTTTTGTGGCAAACATACATAAATGACCAGTCAACTTCAACAAGAGGGGAAAAACTAAAATTTTCAAATGAACAAAAACTGGGAAAAATAACAACAAGCACTAACAGCTACAAAACAGCAACATTAACAATAAAAGCAACAACAACAACCGAATAGCACACCATTTTAACAGCTTAATGTTTAAAACAACAATAAAAGGACACTAGAGACACAAAAAATTGTTTGAACATTTATAACTGCAGCAGTATTAGATTGTAGTAGACAAAAAAAATAAAACCAACATTAGAGGCAAAAACTCAAAAAAGATATGGACACAAACAAATGCAACTCTATACACAGACATACACACATGCCTTCATATCCATGCTGTACGTACAAGTTATAAGAAATATTTTGAATCGAAAACAAACACTTAGGATTTATTTTGTTATTTGTCTGTATGAGAGTGTATGTCTTTTTTAAGTGTTGGAAGTGCACATGTGTATGTATTAGTTTACATATATATGTATGTTTATGTGTGTTTATATAAGTGTACAAGTAAATGTAGCATATGTTCTCTCAAACACCTGCAGCAATTTCAAAATTGCACCAATAGACAAACTACAAAGTGAAATGAAGCAAATATTTTGTAGTGAACGTGTGATTGTATGTAAATATAAATACTTACATACATATGAATATACTTATAGGGTTAGATATACATTAATACATACGAAAATTATCAAATAACTATTATTTAGGTTTGTTGTCCAATATTTTCTTTTGTAGGGTGCATTATCATTTTAGAATTGATTTATTGAATAACTTCTTAAACACTACGTATACTTAATATATACATTAATTTTATTATAAAATATTACTCATTCGCCCCAAAATCTGAATTGTTGAAAGCATTCATTTAACGTTACAAATTTTTGAGGAAAATATTTTATTAAATAAATAATTAAATTATATATAAAGAAAATTATTTTTAAAATGTTTGACATAATTAAGACAATCATAATAAGTTCTAACTAAATGTTCGTACATAAATAAAGAAAACTTTTATCGGATTTTTAGATAAAAATTTGAATTTTAGTGAAAGAAATTATTATTAGTAAAAATGAAAATATTGTACAACTCAGTTCTCAAATACTAAAAAGTAACACGATTTGAAATAGCAGTAGCAACAAGAAAAAACATATTTTTCTAAACAACTACAAATACAAGTAAAAGTTGTTTGGAATTGTACTTGTAAATAGTTTGGTGCAATTGCAACAAAAACTGCAATAAAGAAAACTACTGGCAAAACAAAAAACAACTAGACGTGCAAACAACAAACAATGTACCGGAAATTCATTCGAATGTTTGCTGTTTCCGTTTTCCATCTAATGACCGGAAACTATTTTTACAACCTCTGATCTCTTTGGTTTTATTTTCTGTTTTTGCTGCTTTCCATTCTAAGCAACCAACTTTTAACACAATAAACCTTGATTCTTCAAAGCGTAAGGAAAAGGGGAAAAGTAAAATGGGAATTTAGACTACTACACCAAGTGTCAATATACTATAAACATGAAATGTACAATGGCTTTTTTTCTTTGTTTTGTTAGTATTTTATTCTATTGCTAAATTCGACCCATATTCTTAACATGTTGCAAGTACAAAACTCGTCGTCTAATGTTGATGTATTTGTTACAAATACAAGTAATTTATTGATACTGTGATTGTAATAAATGTTCACTTTACATGCAGTTTTCTATTTACAATAATTATTATTTTTTGTATTACGGGGTGTCAGATAACAATGAATGGCAGTAACAAAAATGCAAAAGAATACATCTGAAAATTAAGTTTGTTTACCTTTAAACATGATTTAGTTTTTCTTTTGCCAAATTTGTGATGTGCACGTTCATATCTTAACACAGCTAAAGTAATATTGATAAAGACACGTACTCTTTGAACCACAATTTCACCTAAACAGACATTGGTGGAAAATTATTTCATGATAATATTAAAATAAATTGAATTGTTTATTAGGAGAAAAAAACAACAACAACATTTAGAAGCTTAATTCAAAAGATTAAATTTCAATATTGGTTGTGATGAAAAATTGAAGATATAAAATTTCTTGTATAAAATAGTAACAATAAACTTAAAGTTATACATTTAGAAATAAAAATGTCTCGTCATAACATAGGTCAAGCAATTTTTTAACTCAGATACCAAAGTATAATTTTCTTTCTTTCTAATTAAAGGACTCAGCAGCTCTGAAGCTAAGTAGTTCCAGATATCGTGTCACAAATATTGAAAGAGTCGATAGATTGGACTTTCAGATGATATAAAAATTTTATAAACAAAGACCCAAAAACGCTGTTATAGCGTTGAAGAATAAATTCTGAGATTTAAATTTTGTTGGCCTGTGTTATTAAAGTTATGTCGTATTTGGTATCTAATATTCACCAATGCGTTTACTTAAATTTATTATAAATTGAATTAAATATTACTTATATTAACATCGAAATTTGATGGGACATATTCAATTTTTTATTTTAGTATGCTGATTCCATATATGGAAATAAAACTTCGTATAATCCAATCAATTTTCCTCATTTCCATCGTTTAGGCCATATGACTGTGTACTTGTGTTCCAAATATAATATTCTGTAATATCACGGGAGTTGCGAATATTAACCATTTCTGCCTCTAGACGTATACTTTTAGTTAGAGAAAAGAATTCTGCAAAAACTTATCATGTTAGGACAACGTTAGAAAACAAATTTTATAACAATTTTAGCACAAATATAGGAATAAAAAATAAATAATAAATCCCCGTCTTTTCGATGACATCGAAATAATAAAAATTAACCCTTACAAGTAAATATATTTTTATAATTATATAAAATGTCCATAATATACGAACAAAATATTTGATGTTATTTAGAGTAGAAATACAAACCTGCGGATGTGGTTGCGTTTTCTGGTTCCCAGATAAAGTGTAAATTAAATGATATGCGGCTACGGTTGCGGATTTTGTAGCCATTTTATTGTTTTTTTATTTTGTTTATTTATTTCATAATTTTATTCACCACATGGTTGTTGTTCATTAAAAGTATGAATGGCATGACAACTCTAAATGTAAATGAGAGAAAATTCGTAAACAAATTAAAATAATTTTAATTTAGTGCGGATTTCTTCAACGATTTAAGTTGTCAAAACTCAATATAAAAAAATAACCGTCTCCGCGGCCGCAATATTGTATTTCTACTCTTAGAAAAAAATGATGCATAAAAGAGAAAACAGATAGAATATTCGGTTTTTTCAGATATAACTACATTAAAATTAGTAAACTCTTTTTCAAAACTTTTCACAAAACTTTAATTCGTTGGCCTGTGTATATAAGATTCTTTACGTGTTACATCACACTGTGAGCAGAATCGAAATTTTTGGCATTATATTATATTTTTTATTATTTGTGACATAATTTTACATATAATATTTAGCTTTCTGTCTAATTTAATATTTGTTTTAAAAGTAACTTATGCAAGTCCTTAAATTAAACCACCAAAAAAACATTATAAATAATATTCATATATTAATTTTCGTATGAATAAATTATAGCTAACAAACAAACAAAACTGTATAAAAATATTCATATGTATTTTCATTTTGGATTTTGAATAAAAATTATGAAAAGCATTTAATTCACAATTATTATATCATGTGCATAGAAGAAAAATGTGAAGTTTTTCGAATGCATGTGTAAAAAACAGAAGAATCACATACAATATACACACATATATCTGTAAAAAAAACTACAAACAAACTGCTGTTGCTACTGCATGAAGAATCCTTAAATTTATTTTGTGGTTTTGTCTTTTTTAATATTTTCTTATACACATTCGAAAGTTTTTTTTTCTATTTTATATTTGAAAAAGTACTCTTAGTAATTTTCACACAAAGACTCAGATAAACTAATTTGCTTTTGATTACAAAAATTAATGTTGGAATATATAAGTGAGTGTACATTAGGTGGGTATCAAATTAAATTAGTCAAAGTTATTGTAAAAATGCTTAAGTCATATAAAAATAAACGAAATAAAGAACAGTTCATATACTAAATTAATATATTAAAATCAGTTTTTAAAGTTACATGGTTATCACTAGGGAAACCGCAAATATGCTTAAAAAATGTTTTAAGCGCTTTGAATAGACAGTAAAATCTCAAAATATAATCTTAAAATTTTCTAAAAATAAATTTTAAAATTATCTTTTAACATTGAAGAACACAAAAAGACAGAAAATATAATGAAGTATTCAATATTTAATAATATATTTTATCCTACAAAATTTATTTTGATTATTTATTTTTCTCATAGTTTAACAAACTACTTTAATAGAATTTCACTTTACGTTCAAATAACCAAAAAATTGGCCATTTCTGCATTTCTTTCAATTATATTCATAGTTCTTATCTATTATCTTTACTAGATTTTTAAACGACAAAAATGGATTGGTCTTATGAAATCCAAAGTAATCGGCTTTATTCCAATTTAAATTTTAATGTTTTTTGAAATTTTTTTTAAATTATATTTTTTTCAAAATTGTAAAAATTGTAAAAATAATAAATATTTTTTTAATATACAGAAATGAAAAAAACTAAAGCGAAAAATATGCTTTAAAAACTTGAAAATATGCCTTAAATATGTTAGAGATGTCAAATCATGTTAAATTATGCTTTTATGGGTAAACTATCCAAAAATAAGCTCTAACAAAGAGATGCCAAAATTCAAAAATTGGTCTGAAAGGTGTAAATATTTTATCGCACCACACAAATCATACATCTGCATATTTTGGTTTCCCTGGTTATCACTAAATTGCATATATGTGTTTACCCTAATGAAGAATATCTCTAATGTAAACATGATTTGCATCAATAGCTCATATTAAATATGACATGATGTTAATTTGATATTAATATTACATGATGTTTAATAGAGATCTAATCAAACTGAGCCCTCCTAATGTACATACATTAAGCACAATCCTTATATAACAAGCATTTCTGTCTATGAGTGAGTGTGTTACTTTTAAGTTCTCAAGTATGTTTTTCTCATGAAATACACAACATAAATACAAGAATATGAATATGATTTTTAGAAATGTCTGAATGTTTTTTTCTTCCGCAATTTTTTTTTTATCTATTACGAACATTTTTACCTACTCACTCCCACAAAAATGCAACAAATAGTTATTAAAACCTCAAAAAAGGAGATGAATGAAAAAAGCAACAAAACTCCAGCCACATGTGTGGTCTTGTCATACGGCAAAATACAAAACTATATACGTAGACCGAGAGTAATAATAATAACAGAAGAATAATAATAAAAAAAATTGCAAACAAAAATTATAACATACTAAGTGGAAACCATATTGCTGTAATCCTTTCGTTTGTCATTTTTGTTTGTTGTTTTTATTTTTGTTATTTAAAGTATACATGTATATAGTAGCATTGAGGCCCTGAAAGACGGCTATCACATTAGCTTTCGGAAAAGTTCGCTGGTTCAGTTACGAATATAAACGATATAAATAATCAATTTGTAAGTAATTGTTCTGTGGTAATTTATGATGAACATCTTATTGCCAAAGTGTTAATTGATTAAGGGGATTTCTCAGAAAAAAAATACTTCGATATACACAATTTATTATATATTCCCCTAAACAAAATTAATTAACTACTTTGTAAATATATAATTCATAAATAATATCTTCAAAATATATTTATGCATTAAAAGATCTAATATGCCAAGTGTTAGACATTTCCATTGCTTTTTTTTTGTAACCGTCACTTGTGTGTACAGTGTACAAAAGTCATAGTTGTGTGCTAAAAAATACATATTTGCAAAAAGCATCAGCAACAATAACAAAGAGTGAAAAGTAATTTTAAAAATATTTCTCTAGATATGTTATGAAATGCATGCATGTATGTACATTTGGGATATAACCGAAATAAGGCGCTATCACTACGCGGTAGCCAGTAGTATTCTAATAACGAAATATTCCTTACCTTAACAAATCGAGTTTCTTAAACTATTCACAGTAAAATTTACATGTATTTTTAATAGTATATTCTACAAGTTTGGATACTTAATTTCTAAGAGCATTGTCTGCTCGGCCAAACAATAACACTTGTTTATATGGAAAATTCCCTATATTGTAATAAAAAAGGTAAACTTTTGTTCCGAGTAAATATATACAATTTTAAAGACTTTGGCTTGGAAACTTTTTTAACTCTCGGAAGTAACTCTTTTTATTCTATGTAGAATAAATACTGCCGATTTGATAATTACAAACGTCGTATAAAAGTTATTACCCTAATGTTCATAAGTATACATATTAGTTTATGTATGTATTATTCTTTCTGCAAGCATTTAATACCAGAGACGTTTACTGCTTCAATAATTGTAGAAGACATGTACATATATCTTTAATAAAAAAAAAACTATTTAAGCATCTCGAAAGCAGGTGTTTTATTTTTATAATTATTTATTAATAAAAAAGGGTTGTTGTATGTCTTAAATAAAATTAACATCATTATGAATTTACATTTTAGCTCAAATTCGTTTCATATTAAAATATGCACTTTTATGCAAAGGTTAAAAAATAAAGATTTGTAGATTTAAAATCTATAAGCAATCTCCAAAAAAAATAAGATCTTTCCAATACAAATACATATGTAAGTCTGTATATTATTTTATATTATTATAACTTAAAACATTTTTCCATTGAATACGCCTCTGCTAATGTTAACATCTGAAACATTTTTTATTTCTTTATATACATATACATATAGTATATTATTGTATTTTATTTTTCATCTTCATAGCTGATTGTTTTTTATTGTATTTGTCACCCTTTTTGCTGCTGCAAATAACTTCTTGCCACAACAGTTACTAAACAAGAACAAGTGGAGCTGTTGCTTAAGAACAGTTTTAACACACATAGATACATACATTTGTATGTATGAGTATTTGTGTACAGTATTAGAGTATATATATATTTTTTATGGCAATTTTATTTTTTATATAATTCACAAGTTAAGGTAGAACATATAAGAGTGATATATTCGGCAGTGACGAATCTTAAATACTATCTCATATGTAAGATAATTATACACTTCACCTTCGTAAGAATAGTATATATGTATGTATAAGTTTTTAAATTATATTCATTAAGTATTTTTGAATTATATGTAACTTTTAACCGAACGTTTATACTTATATATTATATATTGCATATAACAAACTTTTTCGCTATCATTTTGATAACAAATTGACTAACTTGAGTTATAATCACTGCTTTAAAAGAAGAGAGCTTATTTTAGTTTATCCATAAAAGTATGTATTAAAGTCCTGCACAAGTCATCAATAATGCGACAATTTGCTAAAAAATCGTGTGCTTATGATGTCAATATTTTAACAAATTGTCGCATTATTATTGTATTGTGCAGGGTTTTAGTATGTATGTATAAAAATAGAGTACGCAATCTTAAATAAAATTAGTCACTACAAAGAAGTTGGAGTTTTTAAAAAACAAACAAACAAATGGACATAGCAAAATCGATTTATAAATATCAATCAATGTTACACATGGAATGACAAACTAATATACCTTATATGACATCCCATGATAGCAAAGCCTATAAAAAGTAAAGTAGTTTCTCGTACTAGTACAATAACTGCCTTTGTATACATGTATATTTGACTTAAGTGCTACTTGAGCATAAGTTTGTTTATAACACAAGTAAAATGTATACAATCATAAGTAAAGGATTCATAGACAGACATGAAATACAAATAAATGAATTCAAACACTTGTTCGCTAGTATGAGTATGAAGTATACCTGTAGTTTAGGGCGATTATTTCGAATTAGTTATGTATATATAATTATGTTTGTTTTTTAAGAAGTCTGTTAAACTAAACATAAATTTTAACACTTTACTATGAATTACAACTTAATAATAGAAAACAGAAAACAACAATATTTTGAATAAATCAATTAGAAAGGAAGATAATTTAAAAGAAATACATTGGCTTCTAAGAGAACTGTTGGAAATATATGTATACATATTTTTACACATTCATATATGTATATTTACATTAAAACAAAACTTACTCACACGTACTTAAAGTCTTACTAAAATCATATAGAAATTTACTGCTGAAAAAAATATTCGTTATAATTTACAGAGGTGGACAGATAACACAAGTTTCCAAATTAATATTTTTGTTTGCTCATGGAATGAAACATATATTTTTAGAAAGGGCTATGTCGGGTGGTTAATTAACAATTTTTTTCTTATACGTAGAAATTTTGAGATAAACTGATTTTTGTTAAGCAATCTTCTTTAGTCGTGATGGAACATTATTTGAACATGAGAATAAATTTTTGGGTTTTTGAAACTGTTTTGGGAACCTAAGAATCAATTAAAAAAATCAATAATAAACATTTTCGTCTCCATTAATCCACTTTTTATCAGATTTTTTTATTTTTAGACCGATTTTAAGCAATTTTTTATTTTGTCCAAATTTTTCTATACAAAAAAGTTTTATCGACATTTTTTCTATAGGCAGTATATATGAACATAGTTGTTCTGATTTTTGAAGAGATATATATTTGACGTAATTATGGCATAAAAGGCTCAAAACGGGAAATCCGGTTGCATGGGGGATAGATGAAATAATGGACCGAAAAACATATTTGATCCAAATTTTATTAAAATATCCTAAAGGTTCACATGCACAGGTAACCGGACAGATAAGATGAGAAGTGATAAGAAGTGTCCATAGATTAATATTATTTTTATAAAAATTCGACTACGTAATAATATGGTAATTATATAGTTGCTAGAATATTAAAACATAAATTCTACGTCCCTATCTGATATTCCAAAAGTACCAAAAGTCCCCTTTTAAAGGTTCTAGTGCTTAATTTGATGTTTCTAGGTTCAATATTATAGAAAATTCAAAACGTAATTTTTGGAGAACAAAGGGTACCAAAAATGATTTTAGGTTCTTATTTACTCAGGGCTCTACATGTCTAAGTTCATGTTGCTAGCCAATAACAATATTTACAGTGCGGCAAAAAAAATGTAAACATTCAATTGAAATTGTCAAGGTCAAGACCATTGTCGAATATTTCGATCAATATTTAACTGGCAGTATCAAAACATTGCTAAAAAAAAAACAATAAATTCAATTGAATAAAATCTATAATATATCAATACAGGAAAGCAACAAATATCTGCCACGTGTTTTTAGAAATTTTATTCATAGAAGAGCAAACAATTTTTATTTAAAAATAAATTGCAACTACCAGCATCACTAGCATCTGGAACAGACGGACAATAAATTTAAAAATTCACTAATGAGCTATGTATTTTATATAATAGTTACAATATAAAAACTAAAGCAAAAAATAAAAACAAGAATATGTATAGAAAGGATTGGTAGTAGTTTTTCTATTTTATTCAAATTAGAAAAGCATTTTTCTTATTATGAATATAGTAAAAACAAACGCATATGTATTTTTATTCACACAATATGTTTATGTAACAATATGCATGTAGTGAAATATACACACATGTATTTACATACATACTTCTAGGTAAATACGTACGTATACATAAATATGTACAAGTAACAAACTAATTGTACAATTATTTCAACATAAAGTGGCATAAACATGACAGAAGTGGCATTATGAGTGGCTTGACTTCTGCAGTAACATCAAGATTTGCATTACTTCAACTAATTACACCTGCTCTTGAAAAATAAATCCACTTTTGTAATCTAAAGACAATAAGTTTTTCAACTTTCAGACTTTTTATATTAAAAAATAAGTAGAAATTTGTTCAAAAACATACTCTCTCAAAGAAATATTTTAGAAATCTCTCTGTATTCAAAGTAAAATGTCATAGAATAAAAAAAGTATAAAAGATTGCAGGGACACATCTAATGTATCCACATACTTTTCAACTATGTATGTATACGTACAACCTTAACGTCAAAAACACACACTGCATACATTCATACAAAAAACGATATTTTCATAAAAGTGAGTAAAATAGAATCATTTGACACTTTTCTACATAATGTAGTTTTAATGTAAAATTTAATTATACTTATATTTTGTTACTTTCATTACAATAAATGCGTTTTGTTCGCCCTTGGTTTTTGGGGTTAGTGGAATAAACCCTAAATTTAATTAAAAGGTAGGGATACTTTAATGAGAAAAAAACCACACACAAAATATTTAACATTTAATGAGTTGTATCAAATGCAGATGTGACGTAATTTACTTTATGAATGCATCGAATACAGGAAAAACTAAAATGTTTGATGAAGAGAAATAAATGCTTTATTTTCATATTAAAAATGGGGTCTGTTCTGATGTTTGTAACGCAATATTGCTCCTACACACACCTTAAAGTATACCGATTGACTCAGAATCACTTTCTGAGTTGATTACGACATGTCCATCCGTCCATCTGTCTGGTTGGCTGTGCATGTGAACCTTTAAGATATTTTAATAAAATTTGGATCAAATATGTTTTTCATCAAGCCCCATGCAAACGGATCTCCCGTTTTGGGTCTTTTATGCCATAATTGCGTCAAATATATATCTCTTCAAAAATCAGCACAACTATGTTTTATATAGGTTCATATATACTGCATATAGAAAAAATGTCGATAAAACTTTTTTGTATAGAAAAATTTGGACAACATTTTTCTTTCAATATTTTTTTTTTTTAATATTACATTTTAAGAAATATTCTCAAAAAACGTTTTTGATAAAGTTTTTCTTTAAAGAAAATTTTTAATAAAATTTCCAAAAATTTCTCTTTAAAGAAAAATTTTCATAAAATTTAATTTATAAAAAATTTGTTTATAGAAAATTATATATATATATATATATATATTTTTTATTTCTCATTAAATAAATTTTTAAAATATATCTCTTTATAGAAAATTTTGTTGAAAATATGACTTATAAACCTTTGATAAATTGATATGATTGTTCATGTAAATTTAAGTAAATATTCGCAATTAAAAATGCATTCGTTTAAAGCAAACATGTAAAACTTAAACAAGTTTGTCTCTTACATGTGGTTGTAAAAAGTTTTGACTTTCCTTTTTGTTTTAATTTCATTCTTCTTTATTTGAATAATTCTTTATTTTTGTTTAAGCTACAAATAAGCGAAAATACGTGATTTAAGCAAAATCTAGGATATTAGTATGAATAAACTTATTCTTATTAATACGAACACATAATTTTATGAAAATAAAACTATTTATATTGGTATTTTCTTACCGTAAAAAATTTGTGAACAGTAAATTAACTTATTACAATAATTAATATAATAAATACTTAAAATCGCTATTATATTAAAAATTATAATTAATTTTATTTTTTGTAACTTACGTAAAAACTATTATATAATTTGACAATTATATATAAAATTTTTAAGTAACAATTGCATTTCACTCTGTAGTTATGAATAATTAACAAGTAGGAAAGTATAGTCGAGCATGGCCGACCATATAATACCCTACACCATGAGTATATTTTTAAAATTTTTACTTTTTATAAAGAAACTTTTATGTTGAATATTTTTCCAAAATATTTAAGCAATTTATTGATAAAAAAACTAAAATTTCTAAATGAGGCTTTATATAGGTCAAATTGGGCCGATCCTCGGTAAATTTGGGAAAAGGATATATTTTTAAATAACAGTTAGTTTTGTTGAGTTTCATTACGATACAAATGGTTACAAGTCAATTTTAGACGTTTTAGACATTTTTTAAAGGGGGGTTTGTATGGGGGCTAGGGTCAAATAAGGGCCGATCCTTACGAAAATCTGCAGTGTCATAAATACTTATGTAAAACTTATTTATGCCAATTTTTAGAGAGATAATAGAATATTTGACGTAATTATGGCATAAAAAGTTCAAATCGGGAGGTACGGTTGTATGGGGGCTAGGTGAAATAATGGACCGATTTCAACCATTTTCAAAAAAAAAAACATGCCAAAAAACATGCTTGGTCCAAATTTCATCAAATTATCTTGAAAATTGCGGCCTGTACCTTGCGCACAAGGTTTACATGGACAGCCAGCCAGCCAGCCGGACAGACGGACGGACGGACATGTCTTAATCGACTCAGAAAATGATTCTGAATCGATCGGTATACTTTAAGGTGGGTATTGGAGCAATATTTTTGTATGTTACAAACATCAGCACAAACGTATAATACCCTCCCCACTATAGTGGTGTAGGGTATAAAAATGAATCAAATAGGATTATTATGTAACTATTTTAAAAGACAAGTAGTTTTATTTCTTAAAATCATAAACAGTTTCTGAAAACAAATTTTACAACAAAATGCTTTTAAATACCTTTTATCAATATCATATTCTTCTTTTATGCTTTTCTGTTTACAATAAACCCTTTTTCAAAAAAAAAAAAAAAAAAAAAAAATTCCTATGAAAATCATTGCCAAAATGATAAAAATACTTTCTAATGGTTGAAAGACCATCTTGCCCTTTCTACATACACAACGAGTATTCTGTAAATAAACATATACATAGAAAGACAAGAGAAATTGATAAAGTGGACAATTTTAAACATTAAACTTACATACATAATAAAATAACAATTTTTAACATTTAACCTACGTGCATATATGTGTACCTTTCAAATCTCTTAAATCCTATTTTTAGTTAGTTGTAGTTTAATAACAGAGTTGGGAAAATTACATTGACATTTTCAAAGTGATCACAACTGATAGTGGAGTAGAGGTAAATATGGGTCCTTAAAAATGTTGGTAGATAAATTTACGTCTATTTCAAAGTTATTAAATACAACACCCAATATTTTTGGGTGTTGCACACATCAGCAAACAACCCCCATTATAGTGGTGAAGGTTATAATTAACGACAAACTTTCAAAATATTCGCATACTTATATCTTTTAAATTTAATTTTAAATAAATTTTAAATAATAAATTAAAAATTTTCTTATAAAAATGGTCACTTAATTTCCCCTACAAAAGATATTACATTACAAAAAAATCATTTACATTTAAATTTTTATAAAAAAATTTTGATAAAATTTCTTTTTACAAAAATTTATTTTCTATAAATTTTCTTTAAAAAATATATTTTCTACAAGTTTTTTTAAAATAATATTTTCAATTACATTTTCAAAGAGAAAAAGAAAATATATAAAAAAATTTTAACAAAAAATTCAATATTTTTGATAGTATTATGTTTGTATTTGTAAAGATTTTTGTTTAAATTAAAAAAATCTTTAATTTTTTTTTAAGCTTTATTCAGCTCTTTCTATTGGCAATTGAAAATCTATTTTGTATCTTCTTTATATTTTGTTTTATATTTTTCTAGTGCTTTGGTTTTACTTGTTATTATTTCTTTTCTTTAGTCAACATTGAACCGGAAAATGGTAACATATATGTAACGTTTAAGGTATGAAATGTTCAATAGTGCACAAATATAAGAGACAATAAAACATAAAACACACATTCACATTTTTAGCTGTCTGCCATAAAACTCTAAAAATTTAATACACAAAAAAGATATACTATTCTATTACAAACATATTTTACATCCTTCGGTCATTTTTTGGTATATATACATTATGGTCCACATACTGACTGAAATGTATCGTGATTGAAGTAACAGGAAGTTAAGAATCCATGCTTCTTTGGTTTGATTTTATTTAATATTGTTTCATCAAACATACATTGCACAATCTTTTTAAATTATAAATATACACGTATTTATATACAAATAAGTACCCAGCAAAAACTCCCTAATGGGTTGTACTTCCAACTTTTCAATGTTCATTACTTAGAAGTACACTAGTAATGACTTACATAAATTGAGTTACAGTACTTTATTTTCGGGTGATTTCCGAAATTCTATATTAATTTATAATAAAATAATTTTGAATGATTGAATTTTTTGTTAGTTACCTTTTCCAAATTGATTTCAAATATTTTTTGCTATGTTTGACTGTTTGATCAAAAGAAAATTCTATAAATAACATTTTAATATGTTGTATTTTTTTTTTTTTTTTTTTGATATACAAAAGAATTTTTTAAAAATTTTATACTTCTTGCGTAATGAGAACAAGTTAAAATGTTTAAAGATAATATTGTATTTGCATCTGAAGTCCTCTTGTCATTAAAATGGTCAAAAATTTAATAATTACATTTGAAGCTTACTAACAGAAAGTTAATTAAAAAAATATGTTTGTGATATTCTTACATATATTATAAGTTTTGGAGCATTTGTGCTTTTATACCTACCATCATTTATATTGTCATTCAGCTTATCCTTTTCCGTCTGTCTATTGAAAGCGCATTAGGGCACCCGTCAGTAAAATTTTATCAGAAACAGAAAATATTTTCGTTTCCACATATTACATTTAAAATCAAAAATTTATTGCAGTTACCGAAATTTCCTATTTATAATGACTTCTTAAAGTTTCTATTTGTAATGACTTCTTGATCCTAAATATATACTTATATATATATTTATCTTTTTGTAAGCGATCTTGGTATGTACTTTTTTACACACTTTTTTAAGCAAGAGTAGAAGTACTTGTCTCCTATGACATCACCTTGTTAAAATAATGACTTAAAGTGCTAATGAAGAAAAGTTGCTTTTTTATTTTTTAACTTACTTTTCAATGTAAGTTTTTCTTGGGATATCTAATGGATATCAATTTTCAGGTTTTTATTTTAGAAAATTTTCAATAACTATTTGAAAGAGTTAAATACTGTTGTAAGAGCATTATATTTGGTTTTCGTTTTTCATGTACTTTTCTAATTCTTTACTTTAGTTATTGAAACTTTTTTGTGCAATTATACGTATACGTGAATGCTTATCTGCCAAATCGATTAACTCCATCTTTTTACTGTTTATACTTATATATGTTTATGTTTCCTGTATATTTTATATTTTTTCTCATATTACTTCTTCACATTTTCTAGATGGTGTTAACTGTTTCAGCAACTGATATATTCATAGATGCATATTTATTATATATATATTGAGATCTATGTAGTGTAAAAATAACCTGTTCACCTTACCCTAAGTTTTAATGGTAATAATACTATGGTCTGAATCTTTGTGGTTTAAACTCTTGGTCTAGTTATTTTGTTGTAGGTTAAAACAATCATTTAAATTGTTAGGTAAGAGAATAATGTACATATTTATGTATATTTATTTCTTAAGCCAAAAAGTTCGGTATTCAAATAAAAGTGATGACACTATAGTCGTGCTGAACATTAAAAAGATTTAAATTATAACTTATCACTATAACTGAAATGGAACTGAAATAGAACTCAACTAGAACTGAACTAGTACTGAACTAGAACTGAACTAGAACTGAACTAGAACTGAACTAGAACTGAACTAGAACTGAACTAGAACTGAACTAGAACTGAACTAGAACTGAACTAGAACTGAACTAGAACTGAACTAGAACTGAACTAGAACTGAACTAGAACTGAACTAGAACTGAACTAGAACTGAACTAGAACTGAACTAGAACTGAACTAGAACTGAACTAGAACTTACCTAGAACTGAACTAGAACTAATCTGGAACTAAACTAGAACTGAACTATGATGCTCGTAACTTTAGTAATATCTACTGCAATCGAGAAAGGCTGAAATTTCTTGTTCTTTAAATGCTACCGTAAAATAACGAAAGTACATACTAATGTACTTACCGCACTTCTGTATTATTGATTTTATTCATTTTCTGTTATTATTTTCTATAATAGTAATAATTTTGCTTTAAATTAATTTAACATAATTTTTTCGCCTTTATTACCCCCTTATTTATAAACTTAACAAACATCCCATAAGTACTAACAACTTTATAAGAAATTATCTTCCAAATAAGGTCAAACATATGTATTCGTGTGTATTTAGTTATTTAGTGCCCTTCCAAATCATTTGCAGCATTTTAATCTCACTTAGTATGACTGATGACAGTAAATTACAAACATCAAGAGAAAATTATTTACTTCAAGTCGTATGTCAATCCTGCAGGGGTTTTTCCACTAGTAACCTGTAGTTTTTATATACATACATATAAATAGCTTATAAGTTAATAGTTAACATACATGGAAAACAAAAAATATCTAAATATTATTTATATTTACTTTTTCAACATATTACAAGGAAAATATTTTTGGTATTGGCTGTAGGGCAAGTCAGTGGATAAATGCTTTAGACTACAATAGTTGAAATCTAAAAGAAGTTTGGCCCAGAGTTATTAGTAGTATTAAAGTGAAATTAATTTACTAAAAGTAAAACTTTTAACATAGTTCTTTGTGGAAAATGTTTGTGGTTATTATAAATTAAATCTGTTAAAGATTTTACAGGCGATTATTAAAGATGTGTTAAGAAACACATACAATATGTATTCAAGTCTAAGTATAGAAAATTTTATAAATACTCATAATGAAGAACTCAAACATTTAAAGTATTAATTAAAGACTTTTACTAATTTTTATTCTAAATTACTGTGCATTTTTCAATTTTTAATAAATCACACTTTTTCACAACTACAATTACAAATGTATAATTAGCCAAACAAGTATTTATGAAGTATTCCGTTCGGTATATAATTTGACTTAAAAACATTTTTGTACAAAAACAATTTAATAAAATTAAAATAAATAAAAAGATTGCATGTAAGTAACCATTAAACTAACACTCTTTAGAGTTGTTAACATAATACCATAACTAGTTTTAATGCACACAAAACACTAATTAATTACAAAGACATGAAATATTTTTATGAAAAATAATAATAATAATAATAACACAGCGTCACATACATATTTGTATGCATATATGTATATAGAAACATATGAAGTTTCATTTGTATGTACATATACATATATACGTATGCAAACATAGACATATATAAATACACTAGCAAAACTGCCTAATATGCATGCTAAACTATTTAAAAAAATAAAGAGAAAGATGCAAACCTGTGCACACTAAGTGCGTCCTAATTTAAAAGAGCTAGAATTTGTTCTAAATCTTATAGTTTTTATAAATATATATAAAATTTTAAAATTTCTATTGAAAACTATTATTTATAATTTAATTTAAGGTTTCTAAATTTTATGTAGATCTTAAAAAATGCTTCAAATGATAAAATAGCTGAAAGCTACAAAAGTCCATATGTATATCGTGGGTAGGTAAAATGTTTAAATGCTTATAACTCGGAAATAAAAAAATCTAAAAAAAAATTACTCCTCAGTAATGGAGCCATATTATTGCATACAAATACTTTATTTTCAAAAAACTCTGAAATGGATGTATATAAGCTTAAATGTGTTCATTATTTTGCAAAACAATATGTTCGTATGCGACAATTTAAAGTGAAGTACAAAATACATTGTAAAAATGTATATACATTTATATGTATAAACATAATTTTATATGCATACGTACAATCTTACATACTAAAAAGTCCATAAAAATCAATAATTACTTTATTAATACCAAGATCAATTCTGTATAATCTAAAAAAAAATCTCAAAATATCTACATTTAAGAAAAAATATGAAATTAACAAATAAATACACTTCACTGTACTTTTATGTATAGAACGCGAAGCAATGCATTAGGAAACTTAACACCGGAAATGCTTTATGGTGGGATTATGTGTTAACGTTATTTCGAACAACACGACCTATCCTCATATATGGAACACACACATAATTATATAGTTGATACATATATGTAAGTGTTTCTATAAATATACATATTTTACATTTATAAGTATGTTTAACTCTAAAGCTCAGGTGTTATTTGGTAAATGTTGGGGAATTTAAACTAAATGTTAAATAAAGCTATTTTTGTGGTTTTAGGTCGATTATATTATTCTCTATGAGCAAAAATGGATATTAGACAAAAAAATAAAATTTCAATCTTGATACTGATGTGTTTAATTGTTGATATTGTTTTAAGTAAAAATTTTAAATCTAAAACTTCCCAGTTAAGATTTTGATTATGAGTAATTTTATTGAATAGGACTTGTAGTAAATTGTCTGGAATATCTATTAAATAAACAAAAAGTTTTTGGTTCCAATCTTAGTTTATATTAGTAGTTTATTAAAAAATGTTGTGTTTTATTTCTTCATCAACAGTCATCAACTGGAAATATCAAATTAACACATTTGGAACAAATTATTTTTTTGGTCATAATTAAACAATAATAAATTTGCATCCATTTAAAAAGTAAATATTACAAGTTGTAAATATATGGGCAATTTCGAGTCATGTGACCCTATTACTTCTCGTTTACTTCTCGTGGATAGTAGGTCGGCTTTATCGGTCAAGAACTGCCGGAGTTAGCGGTGATCATAGTAAGCCATACAGGGTAAACAAATTTTAACCCTTTCTATGAGTTACTTGATCAAGTGAGTATTTCGTTATTAATTTAGATGTAGGTTTTTACAAAACTGTAATGATGGTTTAGTTGATTGACAAGACGTTCATCCATATCGATTTTTTTGAGTTGAATAGAAAACGAAATACGAAAATAATTACACTTTTGATCGGAATGAAATTACATATATAAATGACTTTTACTTGAATATTATATTTTATTATTTGTTCAATATTATATTTATTTAACCTAAGTAGAGAACAAAAATATATAGACATTTTTTGTTAAAAAATAAACAAACTGCATTATTATTGGATTTTATGAAGGAATATTTGGGAGTTTGAACTAGTGATATTAATGGAACTTAAGGTGTCAATCTGCCATTCGCAATGACATCCCCATGTTAAATTGAACAATAAATAACATTGCTAGTGAGTTGAAAATTCACTAGTGGTACATCTTAGTCGCTGTTGATATCGCCGTTGTCAAACTATTTTGACGTACTGCAGGGTTTGTACTAACATATACACACATATACATATATGTATGTATTTATACTATATACAATCATCATTACACACATCTCTTTATATATGTATGTACAATTGTGTCATGGTGATATTTTGCAACTGAGTAATATTTGTTTACAAAATAATAAGCATCATTTCTATCGACTATCGAAATACCACACACCAAAAACAAAAACTGCTATAAAACAATAACAATATTACCGAAACTACAACAACAAAGGATAACACAAAAGCTTTTTACTATAATTGCTTCTTTGAATTCTTATAGAAAACAATATCAACAAATACGCATACACTAGCAAATATATAAAATCCATATCTATATATTGTTCATGGAAACAACATTTATACTACAAAAAAAAAAAACAAACAAAAAAAAGGAAATCACTTGACCCACTCAGTTTTTCATTTAAGGTGAGAATATTGTCATACATTTTCCGTTTCTATTTTTTGTTTTTATATTTTTCAAATGCAGTTGGATTAATAAGTGAAAATTATGGTACTCTGTGGAACCATAAAACATTTATTTTTTTTAGTTTTTCATTTGCCTTTATATTTATTTCAGTTTTCAGTTCACTTTTTTTATTATTTGCCAGCAGATGGATATTTTTATGGGTTTGTCACTTTGCCAAGTTAAATAAAGTTGTTGGTACTTTATCTAAAGCAGGTCTGGCGGTATTAGATTGGTGGTTAAAGGGTAAAAAATATTTATGTTAGCAAAATTTGGCAACATTTATTAGTAAGCAATGTAAAGACCATATGAAGTAATTTTTTATTAGATGTCAGTAATTATGGATTTTAAAAATATATACCTACGAAAGAAGTGAAATAATTTGAATTGTTTAGTGTTTTATAAAGAAAAACTTGGATTTAAATGGGTATGTTTTTGAATCCAATTGAGATGAGTTACATTTGGATCAAATTGTACCTGATATTTACAAATGTATTAATATTTTTATAAAAATTTTAGGTTTACACACTCAGGAAATAAGTTTAATTTATTAAAATCTTTATTAATTAACAAAGCTTAATGAAATTTTTAACATTTGTTCTAAATAAAAAAATTTGTCAAAAAATCAAAAAAATCCTGTGTTTCCCAGAAAAATTTAGAAAATCCCAACAATTAAAAATTTAAATTAATACAAAAAATTAACTTTGTAATAAGTGGCGAATACTTAATATGAAAAGAAGTATTAAATATTTCACATACGCCTACTGCCATATTTAATATTTTTCCTAACCCCTAAAATATGCCACATATTTTTATTAATAATAATTATATATTATATGTGTCGTATACTTAATACTAATAGATAAATATTAATTATACATAATTTGGATTGTCATAGGATTTTTATTAAGACAAAAATTGAAAATCTTATGTTGTGCTGTTGTCTTTAGTATTTAGTTGGTTCAAAATTAAAGAAATTAATTTTCGATAACAGAATCACTAAATAGATTTTGTAACAAATAAATGAACCTTCTTAAAATAAAAAACCTTCTACGTAACTGTCTTCACAAAGAGATCTAGTGCTATATTTTTGTTTTCATTTCTCTTTTTTTCAGCTAAAGTTTTTGGTCTCAGTTATATCTATGAGTATGTATATGTATATAAGTAAATGTATGTAGGTATGTGTGTTTATAGACATGTATGGTTTGTAACAAAGTTACCACCACTTACCAAACAAATATACATTTGTTAGCGGTTGAAATTTTTTGTTTGTTTATTTGTACTTTTCTTCTTTGAGATGTTTTAACGCATTAAAACTATTTTTTTTTTTTTTTTTTGTTTCATTTGTTTATTTTTCGTTTCATATTTTATTTTATTTTTTTATACATTATTTAGGGACTCGACGCGTTAAGTGTAAAACCCCATTTAGTAGCTGCTATTTTATTTTTTGTAAAATAAATTTTAATATGAGAACACAAATGTACGCTGAGAATTTTTGTAACACCACTAGCCACCCATTTGTATAGATTAATATTTATGTATTTTAAGCTTTTAGTAAAAACTTTATTTCTGTTGATGTTTTCGTTTTTTATTTGTATATACTAGGTTTTGTTACTGTTGTATTTGTATGTTTGTATTCGGTTACTGTGGCTTTCAATTGAACTAATGATCCTTGTTGTGTTAACGGATACAAACTACAAAAGTTCAGCTTTATTTTACTCACTAATAGTGAAAGTGTTTTATAGTTTTTATTATGTTGTCATTTTAACGTTGATAGTCTATTAAAGTCTTATTATAACATTAAAACTTTTGGGTTCAACATTAATTTTAGTTTGATTTTTTTTTTTTTTTTTTTGTGGAGGATGTGTTTGTCCATTATTCGATATAATTTGTTGTTATATGCGTACACTCACACTTGTTATTGTGAAAATATTTTTATATGAATTTATTAACATTTTGGGAATTGAGGGTTGGAATGTAAATACTATTTATTTGCTGGTAAATAGCTAGAAAATATGTACAAAAGTTTATAACATAAAAAAATTTTATATTTTTATGCAAAAGTTACAATTGTAAGTTAAATACTTTTATATTCAGCGAACTATGTATAATATGTTAAAATGGTGGGTAAGATCAAAATGAAAAGGAAAATGTAAAAAAAATTATAATAACAGTTTTATTTAACAAGTTTGTATATAAAAGTTTAAAGTAAATTGTTTAAATTTGAGGTTATAAAATTTTACAAATAAAGCATAAGAAAAATGTTTTTTTAATATTAATAGAGTTAGATTTATTTAACTTGCTTTATATTCTACAAATATGACTTTAGTGATGTAAAAGAAAGAAAATTAATCAATATATGGACTTAGGTCTTTATGGAGATATTTCTTTGTCATTTGTTACCACAATATCGCTATACATTCTCCGTTACACAGTGGTTTAGACAAATTAATTTTTGGAAATAATTCGATATTTCTAAAACTATTGGATTTATTGTAATGAAATTTCATATGGTTGGAACAAAGACGTTTTCAAGCAGATTTACATTTGTAATTGATCATGGGCAGAAGTGTCTCACTCATCCAGTATCTATTTCCGAATACATTTATTTTCCGAATAAATCTGAATGTTAAAATTTAACTATTTCTTCTACAAAGTCTCCCCCTTTGACAAAGTTTTAATAGGGCTGATAAGTACATTTCCCTCTTAAATTTTGGAAAATAAAACTCTATTATGTGGTGGTATATAGGCTCAAATGAGGTCATCAGCAAAATATAATAAAAATTAATAAAATAAAAAATATAAAAATACTTCAAATCGCATCCAAAATAAAACATTTACATGTCAATGATACTCTATTTTGTGCCTCAATAGCGCCGCTTCTTTATCAATTATACTCGACTAATCCTTTACTACACACATTGTCCATTCTACCCCATTATTTTGCTGTAAACGATATCACTATGTATTTAATGATTAAATATGTATTTAACAAATAACTGTATTAAAAGAAATGTAAATAAAAATAAACTTAAATTTTCATTTAACAACTAATCATATTCTCTAAAATGTTGCACATTTCAAAATAATTTAAATTTTTATTATTTTTGGCATTATTTAATATTATTTACACATGTTAAATAATCCAAACAAAAAAACATTTTAAATTAAATAATATAATTCAATTCTTTAAGCAAAAAGCTTATTTAGTTTTCAATTCATTAGCAATTCAAATAATAATAATTTGATATTTTCTTTTGGGGCATTTGTTGGTCAATTGTAAATAAAATGTTAAAGGAATAAACATCAAGTGAATAAATACAAAATTAATCAAAGTAAATTAAAGATTCAAATCGTCTTAGATGTTTAAATGTTAACAATACGTTGTATACACATGTATGTAGTTTATTTACTTTAGAAAATAAAAATGTAATTTTCTCTTAACAGACGAAAAATCTAAAGAACATTAGAAGAAATTACATTAATTCAAATGCCTATACACACACACACAAACACATAGCCAATATTAACAGTATACAAACAAAAATATATAAGCAGTTTAATATACATTTACTAATACTTTACTTGTATTCGACCTATTTAGGATTCTATGTGTGTATATGACAAGTCGTTTTTTTATATTCTTACAAATTTATAGAGCAAATTCTGAAATCTGTAAATAGTACATACATACATACACTTTCTTTTAATAATATTTTGGATATGTATGTAGCATAGTATTCAGGACTTAAGGTCATTAAGTTTAACCCTTAAAATCAATACGAATAAATTCGCACAATTTCTTATTTGTAACCTGGAGCTATAGACATTTATTTATTTAGTTGGAAAACACTTTTATATTAAAGAAGAAAACTAAATATTTTCTAAAAGGGTAAGAGGATTCACATACCATATTTACTTTTCCAAACATAAACTTTTAAATAATTTTTGGAATTTTTTTATATTTAAATTTTATATATTCTAAGATCAACATTTAAAAGTAACCTGAAGTCTGTTTATTATAAATCAGTTAATAAACTGATTACAAGAAAATAATACGTATGCTTAAATAATAAAGTATTTAATTTGTTTTTAACCTTAATTTTGAAATATTTTTACTTATTCTTGGCAAAAAAAAGAGATTTTCTACAAGAGGGCTCATACGGGGTAATGGTAAATATATAACTAAACTATGTTCACTGTAACAATTCTATTTAAAAAATAAATTTAATTATGATTTACTGAAAAATATTTATTTTTTCAATAACTAAGTAAACACTGAAAACATATGTTACTACCAAATATTTCAACTTACAGATAACCTTTATATGTTTTGTCGTTCTATGCCACACACCTCTCACATATAATTGTGTGTGTGTGTTGTTTTAAGCGACAATAAAATGATTCTCATTTGATTTATAACACTTTGTATAGAATAACGTAGTTATGTTTTTGTGAATAAAATCGAAATTTGTAAATCTGTTCGAGAAATGTTTTTTACTTTATTAGAAACTGTGATTTTACTAATTCAGTAATCAAAATAAATTTGATTTCGAATACATATTTTTCAACGACATTTTGATCACATTGGATCATAATATAGTCATGTATAATAAACAATATTATGGTAAATAAAAAAATATTATGATAAAATATTTTAGCTGATTTTAATCATAATATGATATTTTCAAATTGTTACAATAACCATAATATATTTAGACTACAATCATAATTTTGTAGTCTTGTTGCTCTTAGAACATGGTTATCAAAACTATATTTTTTTCCATGCGGTTAGGGTCATATGAGGTCACATCATTACAAAAATTTCCAGAATCATTTAAACTTCTATAAAACTAAGTTTTGCCTATTTTTCTTTACATGCAAAAATATTTAACATAATCATGAGGCCAAAAGCCCTATTCGGAGCATACTGTGGTATGGAAGCTATGCAAAATAATGGACCAATTTCAAATATTTTCAAAATCGTTCGTTATTGGGTAAAAATTAGAGTTTGTGCTAAATTTCATTATGTTGCGACCTGTAGCGTACGCCCAAGCTTTACATGGACACACAGACGGACATAGCTAAATCGTCTCGGAAAGTGATTTTGAGCCAATTTCTATAATATAAGGTGGGTGTAGAAACAATATTTTTTGGTATTACAAACCACTACACTACTTATAGTGGTGTAGGGTAAAAGAATTTAATTTTCAGTGGAACATAATTTTTTTTCTATTTCTCCTTTAATATTTCCATTTTTTGTAAACCGAATAAATTATCAAACATTTATTAAAATCAATCTAGAAATAGCTTCCACATAAAACACAACACTTAATAACTTTATACCATTTTCAAGCCCTTTAAGGGTTAATGCTTGAAACATATTCATTTAGTATTAAGTATACGGTTTATTTACAAATTTGATTGCTGTTAAACGAATTAACTACTTATAACAGACGGAAGTCACCAATAGCCTGAAAATAATTATTTACAACATAAATTTTTTCATGTTGTTGTTTGAAGAATATTTATTATAGAATACATATAATATTGAAAATAATAAGAACATTTTATTTGTCGATGTATAGCAAACTTTGTTAGAAATACATAGCAGTAAACATATAAACATACTATGGAATATAATCTTAAAAATAATATTATTTCTGAAATCACTCTTTTCTATTATAATTGGAATACTCAAATAGGAATACTTTCTCGAGTCCATAACTTTCATTCCATCTTGCCTGCTCTAAGAAAGTATTCTGAAAGCCCTACTATAGAGAAACGAAAGTGACGATTGCACTTAATCGATAGCCAAGATATTAAAAATAGATATATTTGTTCAATTGTAAATAACAATGACGACTGTTAATTTAATTTTGATTTATTTGGAGATCCAAATATTTACAAATATTTTGTAAATATTAAAATATATTTTTACAATAATTTAATAATATACAACATCCACACAAAGTAGGTATTTTATAACTTCACATATAAAACAAATATGTATATATTTTTATCTATAGCAAAATTGTAATGAAAATAATGCTCTTTTTGTTTTCTTTGACTCTTAAAACATCTTCAACTTGATGTTGCTGTTTTGTGTACTTTTTATTTCTGATATTTCAAGTGCACTTTATCCATAAAACTATTACAGAAACCAAAAAATATACATTAGAATTTAGTGCAAGTGCAGAGATGTGTAAACTTAGATACTTGAGTTTTGAATTAAAATTATGTTTTATGTTGAGTCTATAGAAAAATAAACAAATAAGAATCATAAGAGTCATGGTCGTGGCCGATCATTTGAAACCCTAAAATTGTTTTAAGCTATTAAATTTAGCGCTTATAGAATAAAATGGTTTTGAACTGTTTGATATACTTTAAGGTGGGTATGAGAACAATATTTTTATACGTTACAAACATCAGAACAAACGCATAATACTCTATCCACTATAGTGGTGTAGAGTTTGTTAGTGAAAAGGTAAAACAATTTATGAAATAAAAAAAATTATACTAATGTAAATACACACACACATACATATATACATTAGAGTGTCTGGAGCAACTGTATTTTTAAGAATCTCATGTAAGAATACATCTCAAACGAGGTTTGGGTCAATTTCAGGCAAAGTCATTTTCGGACAAACAATCCTCTAAAATGACTATAATTATTTTCCTGATTTTTTTTATTTTTCTGGTATTTAATCTATTAATATGTATCGTTTTAAAAGTATTCTTGCAAAAAAAGTGGTCCACGGACGCCCTAATGTATTTCTATTGAACAAAATGAAAAATATGTCCGTTAAATTTAAATTAAAGTGAATTTTATTTGTATTTCACTACAACCCACCTCTGTGAACACCTTAGAATAAAAAGTTCCTAGAAAAAACATAGTTATGACTAGTACTTACTCAAGAACATACATTTCAATAACTACTACCGCCTACATTAAGAATTCTAGTAATGACTTAATGATTCGTAAGTACTTACATTTTAGTTTTGACAATTAAAATTATTATTATTATTTTTTTTTTTTTTTTGAAAAACAAATTATTTAAATTGCTTTAAAGCTCCTTAACTCCTTATTTCCATAACTAACTTTACTCACTACTTGTAAGCGACCGAGGTAAGTACTTGCATCCAATATCATTACCATGTTAT
This sequence comes from Lucilia cuprina, assembly GCF_022045245.1. Taxonomy (NCBI): domain Eukaryota; kingdom Metazoa; phylum Arthropoda; class Insecta; order Diptera; family Calliphoridae; genus Lucilia; species Lucilia cuprina. The sequence continues at coordinate 13,983,028 of NC_060952.1, read as the reverse complement.
TATGATGACTTCAAATGCTATTGTGTAAGTAAATTATCATTTAAACCATTTATTTTTCAATGTAAGTTTTTTGCAGGGTAATAATCAGGGAAACCAAAATACCCAAAGGTATTGTGTAAGTAAATTATCATTTAAACCATTTCCTTTTCAATGCAAGTTTTTGCAGAGTAATAATCAGTGGAACCAAAATACCCCATTTTGGTAATAATCAGGGGAACAAAAATACCCCATTTTGGTTTCCTTAAAAAATTTGTTTGTCATCGATTTGCATGCTTTTCTTTGAAGCATATTTTGAGTTTTTAAAACATAATTCATTACATTTTACTTTGTGAATAAATTTCTGGTTTCCCTGAAAATAAGTTTTTGGTTTTATTCTACTTCTCATAAGTATTATAGTGATTTTATCAAGCGTAAAAATATTTCTTCTATTTTCTATTATAACTATACTGTTCCATTCTATTTATTTCTATTTTAAATAAAAATTGCATTTTATTAAGAGTGATTTTTGTAACAATGAACAAAAATAAAGGAAATAACAATACTATACAGAGAAAAAAAAATATCCACATACATAGTACATACATATTTATTTTCACGGTAAATTTTATACAAAAAAAGCGCAGATACTTAAGTTCACTTTCAATGAAACTTTTGCAATCTTAAGTTTAGTTGATACGAAAATGATTGGTTGCATTACTTATAAGTATTTTTATGGACTGATTTAAAGGACTGATATTTACAATAAGCTAAAGGAGTTTTTGTTTTATAAAAAGGTACATAAGTGAAGAAAATTCTATTTAATTTCCAATTTTTTTTAAATATTATATTTACAATTTACCATTTTTATATAATTTAAAATTTTATGTTAATGAACTTTTATAAAAATTCAAGATTCAGCAGTAATTTTATGTGATAATTAAACAATAACAAATAAACATTTAACTAATTACTATTTATTTGCATATTTATAATTAATCATAGTATATTTGTATTTATCAAAGTATTTCACATAATTAAAATACAACTGCCAGCACGTTTATTCGAAATAACAAAAAATTCCAAAATGCAAAAAAGCAGACAAGAAATGTGTTTGCACTACAATTTAAAAATTCGATTAAATAATTCATCTTTTTTTATTGTTATTGTTAATTTTATTATGTTTATTTGTAGAGTATGAACGTATAAAAACAAAACAGAAGATTAACCCAATTATCGAACTAGTATATACAATGACAACAACAGTTATAATGCAAGCGAATGCAAATTTATTTAATTATAAATTTTAACATGAAACACATTTATTTGAACTACTGAATGTATGAAGAGGGTAATAATTGTCGATGTTATATACCCAGCAAAAACTTTGTAATGACTTGTACTTAAACATTTCTTCTTTATATTCTTTTAAATACATACATATATCGTAAGGACTTATTTTGTGCAGAAAATAATAGTAATAATAGTAAGTAAATCCACTGCTCCGATATCAATAATGAGTTATAACCCAGCAGTTTGACGGGACAATCCCGAACTGACCACTTTACCTTCCACTTGTGGTGGCCCGTAGCCAACTGACTACCGCATTGACCGACCATTTTAATATGGGCTTGTCCTACGAGGAAGTCAATCGTCACTCTACACCCTACAAAGAGACAGCAAAGGGATGACTGCCTCCGCTCTCGCTTACAAAGGGGATACTATTAGTGGAAATTACTGCCTTTTTCGTATGCATTGACTCTTTGTCGAACTGCTGGGAATGCCAATGTATACATACAATGACATGCCGCTCGCATATCTTAGAAAGACTTTCAAAATAACTATATACGAATATACTTACTTTTAAGTCTTGAATTTTTTAGAATGTTTTTTTTTACAAAAATTATAAAAAATATTTGTCTGTCAAACAAATAGTGGGCACATTGGACTTATTCTCCTTGGCTATAATTATCTCAAAAAACAAATTGCTGACTTAAGTAATTAGTTATTCACCCCAAAAGTGTCTAAGTACATTGTTTCCATATTACTTGCCTATTTACTGGGTAAGTAAAGTTTTTCCTCAGAAGTACTTCCTACTTATAACCGAGCCTGCCGACAATATCATCACCGTGTTAAAATAATGACTTAAGCCGGCTTTACACGATCACACAAGTAATATGATCTGTCAAAATTTTGTGTAGAAGAGTACGGATGGGATCGTCAAAACGCAATATGTAATCAAACCATCACACATTGAAAGAGAATACATATGGAAAATTTGACAGTCGTATGGCTCTCTTCATTTTTTGAAATGATTCAAAAAAAAAACAAGCTGGCTTCATTAGATCAGGGATGTATTTTTATGTAAACACGTATAAAAAAGTGAAACAGCTGTTTCCATCTGCCTTTTTAATTGTTTTATTCCAATCGTGTAAACACACAAAATATAAATCATACGACTTTTATTCTCTTTTTTGTTATACGGATGGAATTTCATTTTACCTTTTCATTAGACTTGTCGTACGTAAAGTGTGATCGTCTGAAGGGCCCTTTAATTAACTTTTAACTATTTAATGTAAGTTTTTGCTGGGTTAAAATTATATAAAGAAATAACAGCAACTAAAAGAGCAAACGTTGATAAATGACCAAAGATGTTAGTTAAATGACAACATGTGCATTGAAATACACACAAACAAGCTTACTCAAACATAAACTAATAGATATCTATATCTATAAATGTATCGAATGTATGTGTAGTATATAAACAATCAAACTATGAATAAACTCCCAAATAAATTCATACATGACCGATCATATTATACCCTACACTTATTACTAAACTGGCAAAAAAATGTACGTACATATTTCACACTGTTGAAACTGGTGCTGAATATTAATATTATTTTTGAACGCAGAACATTGATTGAAATTTAGAATGATGCAAACAAATACAATCAACTATCATATAAGGCTCTATTATTAGACAGTATTATTTTGACTAATATAACATTTAATTGCGCCGCATTTTATATATAATGTTTTGGATAACATAATAATGAAATACAGTTTATGGATGTTACAGGCATCTGTACAAATTCATTATGTCCTACTTACAATAGTGGTGTAGGGTATAAAAACTCACTAAGTCCTGTATGTTTACACACACTAACGCTAGTACATATATTATAGGATAAACATTTCTTAGATTCGTTTATATATAGTTTATTAAAGGAATGATTTCCTTATAAGTTCTCCTATGTAATTATGTATGTACATGTATCGTTTATTTAATATTTACATGGGCAATATATTTAAAAAAATATATCCGACAACCTTTCATTTGATATAAAAGCCACAAAATAATGGGTTCTTAATATATCCAATAAAATTGACATATTATCGATTTTCTAAAAAAATATATATATTTAGAGTTCTGAACTTTTGATGGCGCATCGTCATTTAAGCAAACAAAATGGCAAGTTTAACTTAAACTGTTTGGTCAGGGGAAATGAATTCCCATACCAACAAAGCAACTTGTTCTAATAGATTATAGCGGGTGAGTTAAGATTAGTCGTTGTTTTATAAAAACTATTCTCACAAATTCGCATTCACACAGAAACATTTATAACTGTTAACGAACTACCAATACAACACTTATGTACATATGTATGTACATATATACACATGAATAGAAGAGTAGAGATAAAAAGAATGCCACAAATACCAACTAAAATAGCAATATCATCCAATACCATCGTCGTCGGAGTCATCACCATCATCGTCATCCGCAATAAAAGCAGTGCAACCTGAACATGTACTAATATGTATTGGATCAAATTGTTGCAACAGTAGTGGTGGTAATGATGATGCTGCTCGGTTGTTTGTTGTTGTAGTAGAAAGTACAGAGTTTATAGTTTCTATTTGTTGTATAGAGAATCCCCTAAACATATAAAACCATTTGATCTTCGAATTAAAGCAAACAGTTTGTATTAAAAATTTTTCGCGTAACATACAGAATATATACTTACTAACCCACTCAACACCCTTAAAAACATTTTGTTAGTTTAAAAGTTGAAAAAAGATTTTTTAAAAAAAAACCAAAGAGTTAAGAACAGAATAACGAAGAACGTTAAAGTGAATTTTTGGTGAAAGGAAAAATAAACTAAAATCTACAAATGTTTATCCATTGTTATACTTTGTTGTTTGTTGTGTTAACGATTTCGTGGCTAGCGCGTGCTAGTAGTTATATGGGTTCATCTAACAATTTACTGCTAGATGAACTAACAAAATCATGTCCCAGTGATGGTATTCCGGTTTGTGGTATTCGACACAAACAATTTTTTCTGTTCCCCAACGATTGTTTGTTGCAAGAAGTGAATAAGGATATATTGTTGGGTGAAGCAAGTAGGTTTATTTTTTCTTTAGCTTTAACATGGAGGATTATGTTGTACTCGTTAAAACAATTATAAATTTGTTTTTTTTTATTAAAGATTTTAAAAAGATTCCTTTAAAATATTGCATGTATGGATGTCAATTTTCTTGTGCCAAAATATATCAACCAATATGTGCTCGCAATATGAGAAGTTATAAAAACCAAATGTTTGTCAATCAGTGTGAACTGACAAAATATGTTTGCCAAACGAACGCGGGTAAGTTGATTTTGTTGTAAATATGTAGCAGATTTTTGGTAGTGAAAAGGATATTATGGATTGGACTTAGTATAATTATACCCTACACCACTATAGTGGGGAGGGTTTATACGTTTGTGCTGATGTTTGTAACACACAAAAATATTGGTTCAATACCAACCTTAAAGTATACCGATCAATTTAGAATCATTTTTTGAGTCGATTAAGACATGTCCGTCCGTCCGTCCGTCTGGCTGTCCATGTAAACCTTGTGCGCAAGGTACAGGCCGCAATTTTCAAGATAATTTGATGAAATTTGGACCAGGGACGAAGTCTATTGAAAATGGTTAAAATCAGTCCATTATTTCACCAAGCCCCCATACAACCGTACCGCCCGATTTGTACTTTTTATACCATAATTACGTCAAATATTCTACTATCTCTCTAAAAATTGGCACAAATAAGATTTATATAAGTATAAATGACACTACAGATTTTCGTAAGGATCGGCCCTTATTTGATCCTAGCCCCCATACAAACCCCCCTTCAAAAAATGTCTTAAACGTCTAAAATTGACTTGTAACCATTTATATCGCAATGAAACTCAACAAAACTAACTGTTATTTAAAAATATATCATTTTCCCAAATTTACCGAGGACCGGCCCATATTTGACCTATATAAAGTCTCATTTAGAAATTTTAGTTTTTTTATCAATAAATTGCTTAAATATTTTGGAATAATATTCAACATAAAAGTTTCTTTATAAATCATGGTGTAGGGTATTATATGGTCGGCCATGCCCGATAATACTTTCCTACTTGTTTTCTTTTGAATTGATTTATTCTAAAGTGCCTAAATATTTTTACTATTGTCGGAAGAGTTGTATATGTAGAGGGCTATACGAAAACTTTAAAATGTAAGATGTTACAAAAATTTGCACCAACTTTTTTTGCAGTTATCTATTTATGATATTACCACTACATAATTTTTTAGATTACCTTAAGATCAGTTATTCCGAGTGCCAGCGATCAGCCCGACTAAGGAATGCAAACAAAATGTTGGAAAAACGTTCTCAAACTCTAAAAAGAAAGAGGCGACCCATACCTTGTACAAATATTTTCAAACCTGTATGTGGTTCATATATGGGAGTAAAATCCTCCTTTAGAAATGAATGTCTTCTAAACGCTGAAAATGTCAAATTTAATAGAGGTAACTAAGATTATAATTAACCATTATTATAGTTAACAAATAAAAATATATATAAATCTTCATTATTTTTCAGATTGGCGCATTGTTAAGAACGGCATGTGTGCTGAAGACTATTCTAACTCACGTAAACGTAAGGAGAAACCAGAAAAACCTCATTCGATTAAAAAGCGTAGCTTCGAAAATAACTTCTACCCTCAACACACAAATGAACAACATGATCCTGACTTTAATACAAACAACAATTTTGAAAATTATAAAAATCAAGCCAATTTATCACCAAATGATTTATACCTCTATATGCCACCAGCATTTCAGACACAATATTTAAATCATGATTCCCAAGCCTATCATGATCCCATACCCGTACATAAAGCTTATGATGAAATATTTAATAAAATGATGGCATTGCTTCCCCCGCCGACATCTAATATACAAATGCAAGATATGGAGTCAGAAGAGGAAACACATAAACTTGAAGATTCGATGTTTCAAGAATCGGTTATTAAACCCATGCCTTTCGCAGCTAATATGATGAATTTTAATTATATCACTGAGCGAAATTTGGCACACAATATAAATCGTAGTCCATCTTTATCCATAGATGTAAATTCTTTTATGGATAAGTTAAATAATAAAGATTACTATGAAATCGAAAAAGTCGCTGTTGAAAACGAAAATAAAGAAATTGAGGACATTCCTACCACTTTTCCACCAACAAGTGAAACATCTCCGGAAACAACTAAAACTTCAAGTAGAATTGCTGCCACTAAAAGTAGACCTAAAGTTTCCAATAAACATTTAAAAACTGAAAAAGTTTCGAACAGTACTAAAGAGTGTAAATTTGGCTCCACCTCAATATGTGGTATGCTAGCAGATGGCAGCGTTCGAACATTTGAAACAATTTGTGAAATGATGACCGCTAATGTTTATCTGAAAAATAGTAAGTGGACGTAACTTCCTATATTACAATACTTCTAATTTTGAGGCATTTTTTTCTTTTTCGAAATTTAAAATAATTTTTTTAGCTTGGACCAAGCTACATGAAGGTGTTTGTGAAGATTGTAAATATAATTGTTCTCGTGATTACCAACCAATATGTGTCACCAGAAATGGAGTTAATTACACCATGGTCAATGAATGTTATTTTAATATGGGCATTTGTATGGATAAAAAAAGCAGTAAGTATCAATAAAAATTTGACAAATTTTCTTTAAATATAATAAAATCCTTCCTAGAATGGCAAAAACTAAGCGACAGTGAATGTGAACGTTATACCCGCATACCCGATAAATACGCCAATTCGAAACCAGGATTTCCTTATACCAGCAACTATTTTGTTTCCCAAACAACACCATTACCAAGTTCAGATTCGCTGTCACTCGACAAAAATCCAAAATTACTAAAGTTAAAATATCGTAAAAGTAAAAAACGGAATTTTAATCCTAAAAGAGCTGTTAGTAGACGTTCAAATTCCCACAGATGTTGTTCACGATCGCATTATCGTAATCAATTTGGCCACGATAATATGAAATGTAAATGTTGGGCAGATACAACTCTTCGAACACCCACTACTCGTTTGGCATTACATGAACAACAAACTGAATCGTATATAATGCGTTTAGTTAAAGATAAAGGTAATTTATTTTTGTATTTATATTAATTTGAAATAAAATTTTTAAATTTGTATACTTTCAGTTGAGAGAGGAATGATGCCCTAAACCGAAATGAAGTATTTCAAAATATTTATTTTTTATACCGTTTTATAATTTTTTTATAAAAATATATATAATAATAGTTGTTGTTTTTTTAGGACATAAATAGGTTCAAATTTAATAAGAAGCTTTTAAAATAAGTTTAAATATTTTTGGTGTAGAAAAATGTTTTAAATCATGCTGTTTTATTTGAAGTTTTAAGGATTGCAAACGGGTTTTATTGAAATATGTCCAAATTGGCATGTTTTTAAAACATCGGAGTCATTTTTACCCCAAGGCCGTTTAAGGCTTAATTTGTTGTTGTTCACTATTATTGTAAATATCGGTTGTTAAGATTATGATAATCTACCTAAAAATAGAAACAATTTCGACTAGTTTCCATCAAAAATTGCAAATATTACAAAATATATTTAAAGTTTATGGGTTAATGGCGTCCAAATTGCATGAAACTCTTGATTTTTATTTAGAAACATGTGGACTAATAAATTTACAAAAGGTTCCATTTAAAATACACAACAATATAATAAAAAGACTAATTTTGCAAAATATTACATAAAAATGGATTTTTCTCGAAATCCGTTGAATTCAAATTGCAGGTACTGGCAAACTATAAGAGGTATAGACCTAATTTTTTTACTGTTTTATTCCCTAGTCTGTTGTCCATAATCCCTATGCTCTCCCAAAAATATTGAAATTTGTTTTACAAAGTATCAAAAAAACTAAAATTTGAATTTTGAAACGACCATTAAAAATATTAAAATTTTTCGATCATAGCTGAGAACAGGTTTACGTTATTCTATAAGGATAAAAACTCATATTCAAGTAACTACAGATGTATTTTAAATAATACAATTGTTTTATTAGAATATTTTCAAAAATATGTTTATTTTTTTATCACATTTCGAATTCAAGTGCTCTGTAGGATAATTTTTTTCTTTCATACAGCCGATTTAACATAAAAAATTGTTTAATGACAAATTTAAATGAAAACTGTTATTTAAGAATATAAACTGAATTTATATATTTTATGTAAAAACCAATAGAGAATTAAAGTGATCAACGGTTTTTCTTTTTCAATTGGAGTAATTTTGCAAAAAATATACATACAACCACACATTTTCATGAAAAAGTTACACAATACCAGGCTTTCTCTATTCCATCAATTGAATTGTTACTTATATATTCACAGCCCAAAAACAAATTTCGGCTGTTCCGAATCCTATATATACCAAGTATGTTTTAAAAGTGGATATTTTATTTAATATTTAAGAATTCAATTTAATTTCAATTTATTTTGTAATTTTATATTTTACTAGCTTATAAACCGTTACCTTGTTAGCGAGCCGTTACCTTGTTAGCGAGGTTTTGTAAATAATTTTAAATGTCTAAAATTGTGGTAACCTCTCTATTTCTAATGTTGTACTACCGATATCTCCAAAAAGGTATAAAACAACAATAACAGATTAACATAATAAACATGTTGCCCTTTGCATCGATTTGTATATCTGCACTTATAACATACACACAAACATGTTCAAACTGGTTTAGTATGCCGTGCACACAAACATATTTAAACTGTGTTACTCAAAAACAACAAAGGCAACTGTATTACCATCTTTAAACAAATACATATAACCTACATTAGCCAAATAAAACTGCCTTATCTTTGATTTTTAATAGGAAACTTCTCGAAAGCATGTCTGACAGAATAATTGAAGATTCGGATCTCGAAGATCGGTCTGCTTGAGCTGAATTAACGAGTAAAATTTTTATTCCTCGGCCAAAGAATAAAAAATTATTTCAAATCTTTATCGATTTTTAATTTTCAGCATAATTTTGTTAAGTGTATCATGTAAACTGTAAAGTAAAATCCGGCAACATTTGACTTTTATATGGCAGCACCAAACATATGTGTTTTGTGTGTCAAACTAAATAAAAAACGAAAAATAACAACAAACACACTTTTTGTTTATTTTTAAAATCTAAATTGTGCGTAGGTCGCGAAAATGCAATAGAAAAGATATTCTCACAATTATACTAGAGGAAAGTAAAGAAAAATTCTAGAGAGTATAAATCAAGCAGACCAAGATGACACCAACAAATTAATGCGTGCGTTTAGAATGCGGACACAACGAAAAAGAAAATAATGAATAAAACGAATGTTGTCATTGGCAGTGAAGAAAATTGTGTGAACTAGTGAACGGGTGACTTTTAGCCAAATGAAACATACATTTGTATAACAAAAATTATTAATAATAAACAAAAATAAAGCTGTGATAAATTACATAACAACGAAACGATATACACTAGTACAAAGTGATAACATATGTCGAACTCCTTGCCTGCTGCACCAACGCCACCACCGTCACTCTCACTAACATTGATAAAATGTAAAAGTAACAAAACTTTTCCAACGATGAGCATGGCTAAAAAACTATTATTAGAAGAATGTTTATGGGCCATTGATTATCCAGAATTACAAAAGGCTTGCTTTTTAGCCAGAATTTGTTCAGACAGACCACCTGTTAAATGTGAATTCTATAACATTGCCAGTATATTACAGGTGGGACCCACTTGTGGCTTGACCGCGTTAAGTATGTTGCTCGGAGGGATACCGCCGGCTGAACAACTTTTGCAGGAAGCCCAACAAAAACATTTCACTAATAATGGAGAAATGTTTAGTGCCCATAATTTATACCAACTGATTTGTGATAATATACCCATGATCAACAATAACAACAATCCACACAACAACAACAACTATTGCCAATCAAACACTCTAAATGCCAATGACATAGACAACAACATACTGTTAAAGAATACTACAACAAAACACAACAACAATGTGATCGAATGCCAAATGCATGAAGGTCGTTTAAATTGTGCCAAGGTGAGAGATAGTCTACAGCAGGGCGCTTGTATGTTTGTGCCGTATCCTTTTTTAAAAGAAAATATTACAAAAATTGTATTATTTAATTCATATAATTAATTGAATTAAATAAGAAATGCATTATATATTAGAATGTCTAGTTGGACATGGCCGACTATATAATGCCCTACACAAGTTTAAGTTTATTAAAAAAACATTTTTTTAAATAAGCGCTTAAGATGAATATTACCATAATTCAAATATATTTAAGCTATTTTCTGCAAAAAAAAAAAACTAATTTTCTAAAATAGGCTTTACATTGGATATATGATGAAATATTGGGCGAGCATTGCAAAAGTCAGTAGAATCATATGGGCTTTATATAATTAAGTTATTCCGAATTTGTTAGAGATACTAGTTTATTTGACCAACAAAATCTTATTGGAGCTACAAGGGTCTTGGTATATATATATGTATTCTGAAAAATTTGCAGACTATTCAGCTAATAATCAAAATGTACATAAAATTTTATATAATTACATATTTTAAAAATGTATAAAGAATAATGAATTTTATCTTTAAATATGGCAAATACAATGATAAAATATGTATATTATGTTCTATAATGAAGTGAATACAAAAACCACATTGCCAAATATACATAGCACTAATTGGTTTGTTAAAAGTCTGGCTATATTTTTTGTTTTCCTTCATGTTACCAGATGCTTATAAGTTTAGTTTATATACGTTTGACAGTTCTACTTGTGAGGTTATGTTTACAAAAAATATTTCTAAACAATAATTTTCTTAGCACGAATTGCGCTTTTATTTGCAATTTTTCTAATTTTTACCAGTTGTTTTTACAAATAACGTTAATAATTTATCTTAATTTTAAATTTGTTACAAATAAAATGGCCACCGAAGAAGAACAAGTAAGTTGTTTAAAAATTCTAATAGTAAATAGTGTAAATAAAATTTTGTTTTTTCTAGACGCAAGTTGTTCTGCCGGTAAAGGAACCCTTAGATTTGATACGTCTCAGTTTGGATGAAAAAGTTTACGTTAAAATGCGTAATGAACGAGAGTTAAGGGGACGTTTACATGTAAGTATACTTAAGCTATTACATTTTAAATTATAAATTATTATTTTAATTAGACGAGATATACTTTAGTATAACTGATGTTTTTCAACTGAAGTGACAAGAAAGAACCTACTTTTATTGATAGTAACAACATTTTATGCGCTCTGGAATGTGCTTATTGTTTTGCACAATAATAGGTTTAAACATCTTTAAGATATGACAGGAATAGGTTTAAATAAATTCTCTTTGAACTTAAACAAAATAAATAAGCATTTCAAAACGAACTCTGTAAAAACTTAGTGGATTATTAAAAAATTGGAAAGTATTGAAATGTACTATTGATAAATACTTAAAGACTTTGCAAGTTGAAGATAGTTGCTTAATAAGAAAATGGTAATTTTTAATTTAATGTCATAGGTCTAGAAAACATAGTGCATTTATGCCTCTTGGCCTAATATTATTAAAAAACGATGTTCTTAAATATTAATTAACTTTATTATAGGCATTTGATCAACATTTAAATATGGTTTTGGGTGATGCAGAAGAAACAGTTACGACTGTTGAAATTGATGAAGAAACTTATGAAGAAGTTTATAAAACAACAAAACGAACTATACCCATGTTATTTGTAAGAGGCGATGGAGTTATTTTAGTGTCACCACCTATGCGTGTAGGTTAAATCTTAAAAAAAGGATAAGAATGTGAATTTTAAATTAATTTAAGTGAATAAAGATGAAATAAGAAAAAATGAACACAATTAGTATTTTTTTTTTAAAATACATTATATAAATTATTATAAAATATTCCTTAACTTAAAATAAAATATAATTTAGTTATGATCCCGATTTCAATCATTCGCCCTGTTTAAAATTCGGCCACAAAGCCCACTGGGCTCTAATTATAGGCTATTTAATAAACGATAAAAACGAGGTTAGTATAAATTGTTAAAAGTTTAATATGAATATGGAAAACTTTCTAAAAATTTTTATTTATGTTACAGTTTTTTGTCTTAGCTCGACATGGAAAAGCCAAAAATCTTGCCGTTTGGTCTTTACAATCGTTAAGTGATAGTAATTCAAATTTAATTGAATTTGCTCAACCTAAAGGTTATCCAGATTGTGATTTTCTCTTACCACCGGGTGGCATTGGTGGTGATTTAGGTTTAAGAGAACGTGCCATTATTGTCAAAGGATTACCGCATGCAATTATATCAATATCATGATTAATATATTTATTATATGCCGTTACAACGATTATTTTTATATTTAATACAGCCATTACACATATTTACAATTATTTTATGTATTTATTTTGCCTTTTTTTACTATAATTTTTAGCCATATATACAGATGCATATATACATTTCTATTTACAAAGTTTTATTTTAATTGTATGTATATTTTATTATTTATTTTAATTGGAAATGGGTTTTATAAATTAAATTTTGTTTTTTTTTTTTATTTGAAATAAATTATGGTACATATCTAAATTTGTTTGTTTTATTAATTAAAAGTTCTACTGTGAATATTTACTTAATGTTGAACGTAGCTTTCGAACAGGGATAATACCCAGCAAAAAATAATTAATGTCATACTTTACAAACGACATCTTAATCACATCTAAAAAGGCGATTATATATTTTTCGCTTTTATAAACCAAATATTTCCTTACAAATAAAAACCCAGTTAAAAGTGAGGAAAGAGATGTAGAAAAGACACTACAAATAACATATTCGAAGTACATCAAACTTCGGTGAAAAACCAATGAAATTAACATAAGGATGTCATTGAACAAATTCGGTTTTTTTTTGACATCCAAATATCGGATTTTTATTGCATTTATGAATAAGATTAGATGTAGTTCATAGTTGCCAAAAATGAACAACATCCCTCCAATGACACGCTAATGTAAAATTCATAGGTTTGTGCTTCAAGTATGTTATTTGTGGTGAAAATTCTACTTCCTTTTTTCACTTTTTTGCTGGGTATGGTCAAAATAATTTGCTGAAAAATTACTTTGTATGAGGGATGATTATAAAAACCGGCAGTATGGTTTAATTTGTCGGTTTCAATAGTAATAATATGTATTTAAAAAATTATGAAAAATCTAAAGCAAGTCCTGTGTCAACTTTTATTTCGGTAATTTTTTTGAGATATTTTCGAGGTCTATACATAGCATAGCTTTTGTAAAAGTATTAGTAAATAATTCAAAAATAATTTTGCATTCTGTTCCGTTTAGAGAACATTCATTTAATTCGGATTTAAATTCTTTTTTAAAATATGGAATAAAATGTGAGGACTTCCATACGTGAGAAAAAAATATGTAAAAATCTGTGAATTTTTAAATATTTTTTGTTTTAATTTACTTTAATTTAGGTTAATTATCTATTTCCCTCCCAAAACAATAAAACACTTTATTTTACCATTTAGGGTTTTTAAGTCTTTTAAATATTTTTTTTATATTTTATTGATTTTGTTTTTAAATATTTATGTATATTAAAAATTCTTTTCACACTACATAATAGCAAGCAGAAATATCTTTGTATATTTTCAATAAATATAATATTGAAATTATTATAATATAATATTTACTTTTTTTACACATATGTATGTATATATGTATGTAGTTTTTTAAACGCTTTGTTTTCTTAAATTTTTCTTAATACAAACAATTAGAACTCACATATGATTTAAATATATGTATGGTATGTAAATGATAAATAATTATTTATATCTGTTTATTTTCTATAAATGTATACTAGTTTTTAATAATATAAACTATATAATAAATGGAACGAGGAATGCAGGGATTATTTTTACTTGGGAATAAATGAAGTGTTGATGATTTTGATATCTTTGCCTAATTATTATTAGAAAATCTTTTTCAAATGTACACACAACTACAGGATAAATGTATATTATATAGTTTTTTTTTTATTATTTATATAATCTGTATTTTATATAAACATAAATATAAAGTTACTTTATTGTATTATAATTTCAAATTTCTTATATTATTAAAATCACAACAATAAGAGTTAAGATATCCATAAGGATTTATATATTATATGTATTGCAGTATAAATTTTTAATTTAATTCAAAAGGCTTCGATTCAATATGAAATATTATGGAAGTTTTAAATTATTTTCATCTTTGTGGATTTTATATTCAACAAATTGCTTCTGAATGGAATTATATCCGATTATTTTTATATTGAACAATTAACAAACGATATTTTTTACACAATTATTTAAACATTATAGACAGAGATTAATTGGAAACTTTGCTAATTCATGTGGTTTTAAATGATTTCATTTAATTTTTTTTCGAAAACCGTTAATGTTTTTAACTTTAGGTTTTGTTTAAAACTTGCTGCTGTTGTCATAGTCAAAAATAAGTGATTTCATTAAATATTTTAAATAGATTTTGTTGAAAATTCTAAATAAAAATAAACAACAGCGACACTTGTAATAAAATTAAAACTTTGCTATAAAATCATTTAAGATGATAAATTAAACTCTTTACAAAAAATTTCAATAAATTGCATTTGGTGCAAAATCTCCTATTAAAAGAATTTTCTAAAATTATTCATAATTGGATATACACTTATACATATTTTAAATACAATTCAAATCATTCGTTTCATTAAATTAAATTAATTTATAAAATTGTATGTTTTTATTTAACTATTGTAATAAAATGTTAAAATCTATTTCTATTGATGGGATTATTATTAAATTACTATTTTTATTAGTTTAGTTATATAAATGTTTTCTTTGTATTGTTTAAAACATGTTGCTTATTCAAGTTTAACTTTATTAATTGAATACTATATTGATTTATGTCTATGTTTGTTCGTAAAAATGTCTGCATATTTTATATGATAATTAACAACTAAAACGATAAAACAATTTAATTTAATAATAGTTTAATGGAAATTTAATTTTGTTTATCAAACAACATTATACAGTTTATAGTACAGTTTTTTTTTTCTTCTTCAAAATTTTGTTTGTCAATAATGTCTAGTGTTTTGTTTTAATTAAACTTTAATATGGATAATAGTAGTAGTAATAATTAGAATAGTTAGTAGTAAGTAAACTATTTCAGCAACAAATCCAACAATACATTGATTTTAAATATTGATTATATAGTTTTTCTGAAATTTATTTAGATTTTTTTTAGGTATTTCATTTTAGCATAATTTTCATAATATGTATAGTTTATTTTTATGTAAAGAATGATACGTTTCAATTGGATTTACTTTATTATTAGCATTTAAAGGAAGTTGTATTTTCTTTGTCTAGAATTTAATTTGGGATTTCTTGTATATTTTTGTATTTTATTTTGTCTTTCATATTTAAATATATGTATATAATTTGTATTTTGTATATGGGAAACGTTTTGTTTACTATTTGCTATAATAATTGCTCTTAGTTATCTAGATTTCTTTTACATGCAAATAAAAAAATATGTTAACGTATGTTATATATAAAATGTGAGTGTTCTTTTAATCAATTGAAATAGTAGGTTTATTCCGGGGCATTTAAAGACTAAGCTATTCAAATTTTAATTTTACCAGTTGTTCGTTTTTTTGTTGCTCCTTCTTCATGTTAAATCTGGGAGAAGGTTTACTATTTAACCAGATTTAAACCAAAAGATCAAAATATATTTTTCATAAGGATAGAGCTGTCCTAAATCGAATTTTTCTATCACATAATTTTTTACAGATATCGTGTCCTGAAAATAGGACCTTGAGATGATACTTTGTTTTTCACAATTTAGGACCCGGTATTGAAAAAAACCTGATGTGACGAACAAGATATGTATATTGCCATATTCGTACTCAGCACTGTTTCATCATTAAGAAATGTATATGTTAATCTCTGGGTTTCTCCATTTTTTAATTTTTTTTTTTGGCCAGGATAGGAACATATGAAAATAATTAAATTTTATTACAAACATTCTTTACACATCAATTTCGGTTGACGAAACCAGTGAAACCACTTTAATCTATTTTGTAGGTGTTACATTAAGTCGCGAGTATGTATTTCTTAGTATTACGACCGATTTATGTGCTCTAGTCGTGTTAGTTGTAACCATTGTAACACGTACCAGAACTATTATAGATGTTTAAAAAATGTCGTATTCCATGAAT
The DNA here is from genome assembly GCF_022045245.1 of Lucilia cuprina. Classification (NCBI taxonomy): domain Eukaryota; kingdom Metazoa; phylum Arthropoda; class Insecta; order Diptera; family Calliphoridae; genus Lucilia; species Lucilia cuprina. The sequence goes on along the minus strand of NC_060952.1, from coordinate 13,966,397 downwards.
AACATTGATTGTACTTTCTATTGGAATAAAAAACATTTTCCTTATCAATGTTGGGGGATTATGAAGCACTTCTCTAAAACGTTGTAAAATTTTAACCGTTTCTAAAATTTTAAAACTGATTTTATTTAATTGTAATGAAATGAAGAAAATGAACAATAACTTCTTTTCAAAAACAAATGTCTAATACTTGAACGTTAATTATAAACATCAATTAATTTTAGAAGATGAGTCCACCTATCGCCCTAAAAATTGATTATATGAATACAATTAAAATTAAAAAAATAAGGTATACATTTCTTTCAATATCCGGCCATAACCGGTAATTGACTTGTACTTCTTTATATGAAAATCGTTGATAATATGTCGTAAATTTTACAAAAATTGTTTGAAACTGGTTAACGCTTACTCCTTTTAATCTGTGATCACAAAATTTAAACCATCTTCAAATCTCCATTTTCAAACTTTAGAAAATTTTGTTAAACGAATTAAACAAGTTAAAATATTCAATAATCGATTTCATTATATATATATCTCTTATAGTTTTATCTTACCTGCATTTTGAAATTAACGGATTTCGAGAAAAAAAATTTCGTCGAAATGCTATTATTAAAATTGTTTGCTTAATTTTGTTCAAGCTTCTAAACCCGAAGCTTCTAAACACGAATTTAGTGTTCCGTAAATAGAATTTTTATTTGAACGTCAAATTCAGTAAAATAAACATAATTTAAATGAAAAAAGAGTTTAATCTAAGGTCACATTAAACTCTTTTACATTAAGTTACAATTGTATTAAAAAACGCAAAAAATAATTAATGTATTAGAAGAAAATTAAATTGAAATTACTTTCGACTAGATTTTTGTACTCGGTTTTAAAACGAGACAATGTAAAATTGTGAGAATTCGTTTTTAAACGAGAAATTTACTTGGATTCGTTTAACAGAACAGACAGGATTATTTCCGAGTCCTTAGAAAGTTATTGCTGCTATTTTTTTTAAATCGAAAACCGTTAACACTTTTAAATTAAAGCACAGTTTCCCGATATAAAAGGACATAGAGTTTTTTAATTTTCGAATATTTTTAATAAAAAATAATTATCGTAAAATTTCGATAAAATTAACACTTATGAAGAAATATGACTCTAAAGTTAAAGAAGTGAAGAAAAATGTAGTTTTTAAAGGAACACATCTTTTAAAATTCATCCATTGTGAACGACGGACAATATAAGGTGCATTCATCGTATTTGACCCCGAATTTCAATTGAGTAAAACATTTTACAAAATTGAATGCAGAATTATTTGTTTACACTAAAAACTTACTGACGGTTTTTCTAAATGCGAATGAACTCAGTCCCTAAATAAAACAGGCATTTTGATAATAAAAAATCAACGCTCTTAAAAACTCCGGATATATAATTAATTTAATTAATAATCGGCAAAAACAAAAGGGAAAAATAAATAATATAACGAAATTAAAATAGTTTATTGGTTTAAGTGTTTAGATTTATTTTCATTCAGTCCTTATATTTATAAAACACAATTATTTGCTTGGTAGACAGGCTCTTAAATTAAAAAATAAATTTAAAATTTATTTTTATTAACTTTAAGCTCATTTTCTTAAAGTACACTAAACAAATGAAAATAAATAATAATTAAAATAAAACTGTGAACACTAATATGATGTACATACAACAAATTCGTTTAAATTTATTATTTTTTTGTTATTTATTTCATGTTTTATTTGTTTTTATAAATGAATCTATGCCTTTTTCTCGATTTATTTATTTCTGTTCTTTTCATTTTGCTCAATTCAAATCTGGCTTTTTGTGTTTCATATGTATAATATTTATGTTGTTATTATTTAATATATATAATTAATAATTATGTATTATGAATAATTTTTATACAATTATTTACTAATATATTTCATATATATATGTGGAGTAAAAAATAATAAAATTTCTAAAATAATAAAAATTTTAAAATTAAAAAAAAAAATACAATTTCTAAAAAAAAAAATTATAAATAAAAGATTTAAATGTTTTAATAAGGAGTAGTTTTCTTTAACCGCCATTTTATCATTATTATTTTTACATAAAAAAGAACGGTTAAATTTATTAGTAATGTATGTGTATGTATGTATATTTTATATATGTATGTATTTATATTGTAGATATATCTAGGATATTTTCTTAACAAAATGACTAGGATAATTCAGAACATGACATTGGAGTACAACCAATTAGAGCAATTGGAAAGTTTTTAACATGCGTTTGCCATTGCGATGATAATTGGAAGAATTTAACGCCAGTCCATTCGGTACCATCAATATAAACTGAAATACAAAATAAATAAGTGTTTAAATATATTCTTTAAATATATACGTATTAATAATAACAAGTACCTCTTAATGGTATGGGGTGCGATTGCTTGGGTGAGCATATTAAACGTGCCACACCCTCAACACATTGCTCCTTTTCGAGATCACGATCTTTTTCCTTTTTCTTACCCAAACGCATTACTATAAAGAATACAATTTAATTAAAATATATCGGTTTTCGATTTTTACTTTATATTCGACTTACTTTGCTTTTGTTTCTTTTCTTTGGTAGCAAATGACAAGGTTAGACCATTTGACATTTCACCCAATTGAGCATTTTGTGGCAAACGCCAGACTTGCAGACTTCTAAACGTACTCTTAATACTATTTTTACCACCTTGATCACCGCTCCGAGTATTGCTCTTATCCTTTGAGGATGTATGCTCACCCGGCCGTATTATTGGCCAGTAATCCACCTGTAACTCTACCGACTCACTGCCCACTTGTTGGGGAGTAGCTCCAAAACCAACTTCACGTTGAGAGGATGCTGAGGAGGGTGGTGTTTGCAAAGGTGGTGATATTCGGCCACTTTGTGGTGGTGAGCCGGATAACACAGGACCACTGGCACTATTTGAAACTCCCTGTAAACTGGATGATAAATTTTGGGTAATTGCATTTAAAGGAGTTTGAGAATTCGAATTGCCAATGGGTATGGCTACGCTGGTATTTGATGTTTGTTGGGAAGTTGTTAGGGCCGTGTTTTGAGCACTGCTTTCATCAAGATCTATTGATGCCTGGGGACCTTCCAAATAACCAATACGTACATCCTATTTTCAAAATATTATAATTAATTTGTCTTTTTTGATATAATAAATAAAATGGGATTACTTACACTAACAAATGGCACAAATATTTGACATGAATCTTCTTCTTTATAGTTAACCATAGCTTCAGCTATGGGTACTTGTGTGCAGGGTCCAGCCGCATGCAAATATCGTTGTATACGATTAACTAATTCTACAATATCAGATTTATTGGCCGTTGCCGAATCAGCCAGGGAAGATGATAACGCTGTAGCATTAACCGCCGTCACAGCACTTACCGCAGCCGCTGTTTGGGCTGCTCTCTCACACAATTGATACCAATTTTCTGAACCAAACATGGCGGCATAGGCCTGATCCATTTGACTTAGATATCGTGCAATAGCACTACTACCAATGGGAATAATATAGAAACGTAAATGATTTAACCAATCGGGTGGTCGTACACCCATTAGCTCGACGTAGTGTCTTAAAGCAGCACCTTGCAACCAATCGCCGCCAATTAATAGGATTTTCACTGTGGTGGGTGGTTTGGCATTCGAGTTGCAACTGCAAGAAAATTAAGCAGCATAATTTTAATATTAAGTTTTGAATTAAATGTTATATTCCTTTATACTTACTATTTCTGTATTTTGCCCATAAGAGCTTGTAGCACAGCTTTAACTTCAGCTGTGTTTTGGGGCACAAATGCCGGTTTAAATGAATTCGCAAATAGTGATGTTAATTTTGATACTAAACTACTACCGCTTAAAGCTTCCGGTGGACTAATTATTGTTACCACATCGGGTATAACTGAATCCTCACTGGCAAATATGCGACTTAACTGATCCAGCAGCATTTTACGTGGTTCCACATTGGTGGGTGACAAACATGTCTCTAATACTGAGCGTGGTTCGGCACTTAAACTAAGTGACTGTTTCTTTTTACCACCACCACCTCCACCCGGTGTACTACTCGACGTTCTAAATAAACGAGATCTCTTTTCATTCGATGCTGGGGTAGTGGTGTTTGTATTACTGACAGACGTTGCATTATTGGCATTTTGTCCAGCTGCTGTCTGCAAATTATTACTGGTACTAACTGGTGTCAATTGATGCTGTAGACGCATATAATTTTGATCACCACGAGGTGGACTATTCTGCGGATCAGACGTTTGACCATCTGTATAGGCGGCATTGCCTTCATTACCGGAACTATCATTACGATTATCACAAATACGATCTAAAGGGAAAAAGTAAATAAAAGAGATGTTGTAATTTAATTTTAATATTTATTTGTGCTTAATTTTAAAGCTAAAGAAAAAATTTGGTGAGTTGTGTGTTGTAAAACAACTCTTTTCAAATGGACACAGACAAATTTGTCTACAGGGAAGACAAAATTGTATATAAGGTGAAACGTGCTTGTGTTTTGAATTTGAATGTATTTAAAAAGCTACAAGTGACAATGTCAAGTATGTAGTGCACCAGATTTTGTATCAATTTAACATAAGAGGAACTGAAAATATTATGTTATACATACACATACAAACTTGGGATATATTAAAAAGTTAATTTGTGTAAAATGCAGAAATACCTTCTATCAGGACATGTTCTCTTATTTAAACAAAACAAAAAAAATATCCAAGTATATACATTTCTTAGAAAGCGAAAAATGATCTTAAAACTTATTTTAGATTTTTTTCGTTATAAAATAAAGAACTTGTATTTACAGATTTACATTGTTATGCACATATTTATGTATATAATCTCTGAAGCTAACCATATATTTACATTATTAAATCTAAATGTAATTATCATATCTTTTAAATAACATATTGAAAAAACCACAGCCTAGTATGAATCAAACAGTTTTAAATAAAATTACCACAAATTATATATAATTTACGTAAATTTTTACTAACAGGGTTGGTCCTTATATGTGGCTTTTAATTTTATATCTGATACTAAATAAAATATCCTAAAATAGTCTTTTAAGAAATATGTAAAGTATATAAATATATTTTTCGAAAAAAAATATTTGTATCATTTTATAATTGGGATTGAATGTTTTGAAATTCATGTAGATTTATTTTAAAAACAAATATTGGTATCTGTACCGGTATTTGCAGTATCTTTAATATTTAAATGCGGTTTATAATGACGTTATGAATATCATTTATATTGGTAAATAGTTGATGAAAATATTAAAATAAATTTATAAATCCATATAATATTATATATGAAATTATAAATTTCTTATCTATTAAGATGTTATTTATAATAGATTCATCCCACTTCACCAAAGCTAGTACTAACAATTTCCTTAAACTAATGCAATATTTGTGATAGTATAAACAATAAAACGTTTTTATTTAAATTAAGTAATAATATTAAACTGTTTGCAATATGTACTTATAATTATATGTACATATGTACTTAGTAGATTTGTATAAGATATATACCAAACTATAATTTCGAATTCTACAAATATTAAGCATAAACCAAACACTATTATATATAAATACATACAAAACAAAACAAATATTTAAAGCAACTAATGACAGAGACAGCCAAGAATATACAAACAGCAGACGGTGATCAAAGGATAAAGTTTCTATTGTTAATTTAATAAAAAATATAGAAAAAGTAATTAGTTTTATTAAATGATTTAAATTCTTTAAAGTAAAAATAATCAATGTTAGTGTGAAATGTTTGTTCGTAATTAAAAAAAATAATTAAATATATATAAGGGTTTTAAAGAAGAGTTTGTAAAATTTTAGATTTGTCCGAAATTTTGATTCTTATATGGATATTGCATTAAGCACAACTACTAGTATACTCGTAGACTTTGGGTTTCATTTTCAATCTCTGCGATAAAAAATTTTTAGCTTATTTGCGATTATACTATTACAATTATATTCTAAAACAGACCAGACTGGGGAAACTTTAAAACATACTCTCTATAAATGAGAACGTGTAATTGCTCGAGGAATTGTTTCTTACTTAATTTGGCACTATGTTATCCGTGACCTTATAGGGTCTCTAAAACCATTTGAATACAAACAAAGATTTTCAACTTATTCTTATCTTTCTCAAATAAAAATTTAAAGTTTTGAAGTTGATACCACTTTCTAGTAATCTAGGGAAATCTTGCTCCTTAATTTTATATTCTTAGGGAATCGATGGGTTATAAAATGATCGATCGAGTTAAATTGAGGTATTTTTCTACACAGATCTAATGTTTCGAAATAGATCTTATTTTCTAGTAATTAATTGGAACTCTTTAAGACTTGTTGCTTAGAAATATATTCTAAAAAATAGATTTTCATGTCTATGGGCTATGAAAGGATCGGCGAGTAACTATTTTATGTGACTATTTTATATAAAAACACAAATAGAAAACAACATAATTATTTTAGGAGGTGTGTATGAAAAAATGCTTCAATGCGAACGGAAGGATATAGACAGTAACTTAAATACAACCGAGCAAATGAAATTTCGAATTAAGGATAAAGACAGAAAGGAAGTTACAAATTAGTCAAGGAAATGTGATCATGAATTTAGTTTTTTTTTCTGTTTTAGTAATTTTTTAATGTTTTTCATTTAAACGATTTAAGGTGTGATTAGTAAAGTAAATTATTATTTTTAGAGGAGAAATTTAATTATTATTTTAAGTTTTTTTTTTATTAATTAATTACACAGACCTGGTGTTGTAGCCGAATTGTTATTGTTTGTTAAATGAATGCATTTTTGTTTGTTATTATCAATTTGAAACGAAGAATTGGTCAATTGGTCGCTTTTATCCGATGATCCGCGCTCAATGTTGCCTGCAAAAGAAATTTCGAATTCAAGCCATGCAATTAAATAAAATACTTTAAAAAAAGAACAGAAATCACAAACAGTTATAAAATAGAAAAGGCAGTTAAAGTAATTAAAACCAAAAAAAATACATATATAAAAAAAAGAAAATAAGAAATTTGTTGTTCCATAAGTTTCTACAGCAGACACATTTTTAGAAAATTTAACAGTAATATTTTTGAAAAAATTCAAATACTTATGACAATTAATATTCTAAAATCATTTTTATTTTCAGACTTGAAACAAAATTTTTTTCTAGCTGCTGAAATTATGAATATTTTTTAGTTTAAATAATTTTTCTTTGTTTGTCTTTGGAACAACAATGAGAACTTTTTATTAAAAGTAATACATATTCTATAAATGTTGATTTTTATTTAAACAAATGTATGGTAAGTAATTTTTTTGTTAGTTAAAAATATATATTAAAAAAAGCAAAATGCGTATTATTTATTAATATATATGAATAAGTATGTATGTTTAAATTTAAGGGTATTTTTAATTATTTATTGATATATTTTATTTATTTACTTTATTTTATTGTTATGTTTCAAATTAAAGATTAAATATTAATTGCGCACACAACATATGGTGGCTGCAGATAAATATAATATTAACAAAATTTAAAATAATAATCAAATATCATCAACAAATTAAATAAAAATTAAAAAATAATATTCTCTAACGTATACGAATACATTTCTTTTAATATACATATTTCCTATTCTCAGAAGATAGTATCCGAGCTGTAGGAATCAAAAAATATTGCAAAAGTCATGATTTTTTCCGATCTGAATTACATTTCAAAGTCTTTTGAATAGTCATTAGCCTATTGTCTGTCTGTAGACATGTTTATTGACTAGTTAATAGGCTGGTCTATTGAATGGTTTATGGACATGTCTATGGACTGGCCTATTAAATATAATATTGACTAGTCTGTGGACCACATTGTTGACTACTCTACAGACTAGTCTGTATCCTAGTACGCAGAGTTAGTGCACTACTTTCTTAATTAATTTATGGACTTATCTATGAAAAAAGCTGTAGACTAGCTTACTGAATAGCTGTTGACGACTTGTGTATTATATTGACAATACTATGATGAGCCTGTTGACAGGTCTATGGGTATGATAAGCCTGTTGACTAGTCTATGGATTGGCCTATTGAATAGAATATTGACCAATCTGTGGACCAATTTGATGACTACTCTCTAGTTTATTGACTAATATTAAATATTCTATTTATGAGACTATTGACTAGTCTATTAACTAGTCTATCGATTTGTCTGTGTCTTAGTATGCAGAGTAATATATGGATCACGTTATTGACTAGATCATGGAATAGTCTATTGACAAATCTATTATATTGACGCATAGTCTATTGGCAATACTATGATGAGTAAAAATTTAAAAAAAAATACTATATTTTTCAATGTAAAAATTAATGATTAACTTTGATTACCGAAAAGAAAGGTTAAAATCAAATAAATTAATAAATGAATTTCAATGTTAATATCAAATTGTATGATATTAACATAGAAATTTAAACATTTATATATTTATAAAATGTAGCTTTGCTTTCCTTAAAGGTTACAAAATGGTTTTGTTTTGTATATACCACAAACAAAGTATTTATGTTTTTTTCTTCTTTATTTTAGAGGCGACATTATACATTAGTACAACAACTACGCATTAGATTAATTGTCCTGCAGTATAATAGAAAACCGGGGACTTTTAAATCTACTCTTTTTTCGGTTTGTATGTATGTATTTTTGTTGCTAGAGAAACGATTTCTTTTTCTTTTTTGTTTTTCAAAATGTTTTGTAAATAAAGTATTATTGTCTATAGCCTTGACCATATCAAGGACAATGGAAAAGGATTGTAAGTAAATAGTGGAAGTGGGTATGTATGTGAAAAGTAAAACTGTTAAAAATAGCAACAATTCGAACTTGTTGAGTTTGAGACAAAAAAAAAATAAAGTTATTAGAAAAAAAATATTTTTTAAGTACATAATTCAAGTTGAAAACAAAACACATTTATTTTGGTTCCATTGAAAAAAAAAATCAAATTTTTTAATGAAATTTTAAAAAAAGTTCACAAAATTAATAAACTATTAGTGTATTTTTCTTATAACCCGTTCAATATACAATATTCTTATCATTTGTAAATAAGGCGCCATTAATTACGTATACAATGGAATTAAAGATTATTTCAGTTTTTACACGAATACACTCCCCAATTCATTCACTAAATCATTAAATAAAGTGTGTCGTTCTATAAAAAAAATATATTTATGTATATAAAAATTTGTAATTGAAATGCTACATTAATATATGTACAGCAACCAGTGCTGCACTGTTGCATTCTCTAACTCGTACAAGTATTATGTGAGAACTTTATGAATGAAGCATAAAAATATGTAACGCATGAAAAAACGCATAAAAAAGTTATGAACAAAAAAACATAATGTAGCAATTATTGACAACCAAGAACCACACAACAATACTGTGTAGTGTACTAAATGTAATGCATCACAAAATGCACTTAAATTTTACAAATTGCATGACGAAGTGTTTTGCACAAACACTATTTTTCCCCTTACATATATGAAATGACTGACTGACTCAATTCCATCATAAAAATTCGAGTTATTATTTCGAGAGATGTCTACTATTGAATTTTACAAATGTATAAAGATTGTATTCGCACTATATGGCAATGTACTGTTGATAATGCACTTATTGTTGTTATTTTAAAGAGTTGCCTTTAAAGAAATATACAGTGGTGGACATGTAATTAAAACATACATATGATCTCTCATTTTTTCGGTTTTTATATTTATCTCTTGATATTTTAACGGGACTTTTCCACTGGAAAGATAAATTTGATCTCTTTTACACTTGATTCCTTCTTTATTTTCCTTTTCTATTCAGTTTTCTTACAAAAGAAGTAATTATTTAGTGAAAGTGTTGTTTTTAAAGTGGACACATAATTAAAACATTTATAGTTTTGCTATTTTAATAACATATTTTTGATATTTAATTTTGTTTGATTTTTGCAAATTTATTGGTAAGTATGTTTTAAATGATATCAGCAGAAATGTATACAAAAATTTATCATCAGGTATGGGAAAAGGACCAAGTTGTTCCGAAGAAGAAAGGAAGGTAATACTTAATCTCAGAGGCTCCGGGAAGACAGTAAATGAAATTTCCCAGTTACTTGGTTGCTCTAGAGGAAAAATTTATAATGCAGTGAAACATTTTGATACATTTGAAACCACAAATAATGTACCTAGAGCTCCCAAACCCCGTAAAACCACAGCCAGGGAAGATGAAATAGTCGTAAGAGCCTCTAAAGCTGACCCATTTAAAAGCTCTCAAAAGCTAAAAGTTGAATTAGAGTTATCACATGGTATTGACATATCATCTAGAACTATTAGACGGCGGCTTAATGAAGCTTCCTTACGTGGATGCATCGCACAACGAAAACCTTTCGTCTCCAAAAAAAATTTGAAATCCAGATTGAATTTTGCCAAAGAAAATATTAAGAAACCAATGAGTTTTTGGAAAAATATTTTATGGAGCGACGAATCCAAATTTTGCCGATGGGGATCAGATGGAAAACGCTATGTATGGCGTCCAGTTAACCAACAACACAATCCCAGATATACCATCAAAACAATTAAGCATGGTGGCGGCAACATTATGGTGTGGGGTGCATTTTCATGGCATGGTATTGGACCAATTTTGAGGATCAGTTCAAGAATGGATCAACATGTTTACAAAAACATTATAGAAAATACAATGATACCATATGCGGACGAAAATTTACCATTAATGTGGCACTTCATGCACGACAATGACCCTAAGCACACTTCACGGCTTGTGAAGAGCTGCTTAGAGGAACAAAACATAAATGTTTTAAAATGGCCAGCACAATCCCCTGATCTCAATCCAATTGAGAACTTGTGGAGTGAAGTTGAAAAGAGGATGGAAGGCAAAAATCCCAAAAATGCTGATGAATTGTGGCAAAACATCGAAATGTGTTGGAAGGCTATTCCTCAATCTCTCTGCAGGCACTTAGTTGAGAGTTTGCCAAACAGATGTGTAAATGTTATTAAAAACAAAGGTTACCCTACGAAATATTGATGGTAAGTACAAAAAAATCAAAAAAATATTCTAGTTAAAATAAAATAGAAAATGTTTTAATTATATGGCCAACCCAATAAATCAATTTTTTAATATTTTTTCTTTACAGAATTTTTAATTATCTATTTAATAAGTATACTGGAAACTGTTTAAGTTTTAGATTTAGGAACTGAAAAATAAATTTTGTTAGCTTTTTTAATTTTGAAAATAAAATGAATAATGTACTATCATTACGAATGTTTTAATTATATGGCCACCACTGTATATGTATGTGCTTTAAAAAAAATCGTGCCATCAGATTTTCATTATTGAAAACAATAAAAAAAATGTAGAATATAAAAAAAGTCCGATTGCCAACTTATTAAAGTTTTATATGCATTTAAAATTATTATTTTTTTTATAAAAAAAGAAACCAAAATATCTCGGAAAAGGTCTATGCAAACAAATACTAACAAAAAATACGATTTAAATATAATGTTTAAAAATTTAGAAAATATGTTATACAAAGAATTTTCTATGTTACACTTAGGGCGGTTTTTTACTCCTCAATTAAATTAAGCTTAACTTTCTGTTTGATTAAACAAATTTAGGCGGACTTTAACCGATAATTGTGTTTTTCAGTTTTAGATTTAAGCTTTCTTAACTTTGTTAGTATTGCCAAGTTTTCACTTAAAAACATAAAACAAATCAGAAAATTCCAATTTATTTAAAATATTATGTTTTTGTTCTTCCGAAATCATTGTTTTATTGTTTTTGTTAATTGTGTTTTCTCTTATATAACTTGAGTATAATTGGCCAATTACACTCAGTTAAACTAAGATAATAAGTAACTTTATGATAACTGAAAAACACGAAACATATATTAAACCAGGTTTAACCAAAGAATGAAGATTATCTTTATCAGAAAAACTCGCCCTTAGAGCTTTCAATCCAACACACGGCCTCTGGTCTCACAGACTAGAATGCAAAAAAAAAATAAATCAATAAAAAGTCAAATTTTTAACAAATATTCTATAAAAAGACAAATTAAATTCTTCAAAAATTATCTTTAAATGAACAAAACTTTTTTATAAAAAAATAAAATTATCCTTTTAAAATTAAATATTTCAAAAAAATCAATAAAGAATTGGTGATTTTGAAATTTTTTCTACAAAATATAATTTAGAATTTTATCAAAAAATTTCTCTCTCTTAAAACCTACACTTATCAAATATTTGACGATAAATACTTATAGATCGATTATCGATAGCAACCGAACCTCAGTTGAATTATCAGTTGCGTTGCTACCTATAATCGACCCATTAACCTCTATATTTTATTAATATCGTCTTAAAATTTAGAATCTAAAGTGATATTTTCAAATCTCTTATACCTTAAAAGCAATCACGTGAATAGATCTGTATTATCACTCTTCTAAGTTATGCATATGTATCTCTTTATTGTAGAATGTTATTATGATGTTGAATTTTAGCATTATTTTAGTTTAACAATTATCTTGTTTTTAAATTTAATTACATTATAAGATGTCAAAAACAAATGTTAAACAAAATAAGAATTATAAATTTTGTTAATTCCTCTAATCTAGAGTAAAAAAAAACGCAGATAAATGCATTGAATGTTTAAGATAATACAAAAGAAAACTGTGTTCATTGTGTGATTTCTCTAGTAGTGAGCTTACATAAAACTTTAAGAAAACTTAATTTCTCCAAACTAAAATACAACAGGAAACCTACAGGATCATTAATATATAATGCTACGATATCATCATATTTTTAAAAATTTTTGCCTAAAAGTTTTTTTAAACAAATGCCCAATACAAAGCACATATGAAAAAAACTACTCTAACTTACATACATATAAAGCTATTTTATTATCAATGACCACAAAAAAACCGGAAGTTTATTATGTAATGATGGCAACCCTCTTCTTCTTTTTCTTTCAAATAAAAATATAATTTGTCAGTTATTATTGTTGTTGTATACATCGTAATGTATTATTCACACATTTTTGACGTGTAATTGTACTACAAAGTGTATTATTGTTGTGTTAAACATTTATTTTTGTAAATATTTGACCCATATTTCGTTTGTATTATAAGTGTGGAAATTTAATAGAAAATTAAATAACAATTATTATATATTTATAAGAGTGGAATGTCTCTTTTAAAAATAACTTTTACAATAAATAATAAAAAAAAACAAATACTGCTATACTGTTATACTAAGTAATGTACTGTACTGTTCATACATACGTATTTTCTATAATTTGTTATAAATCACTCAAGTAAAAACTAATAATTATAATTATTTAGTCGTTATAACAAACTGTTTAAATTAAAGAAAAATCAAAATTAAAAATTAAAAAAAACCAAGCTTGTTTTTTTTATATAATCGCAAAACTTTCTTCATTTTCCAAATACAAACATGAGAAAAATGTTTAATGTATTTGACAAAATGTCTTTAAACATAAGATTTAAGGGGAGAGCGTATAGAGAGAGATAGTGAGTAAAAAAAAATAAAATAATAATATTGCAAACAATTTGAATGACAAACTTACCACCACTGGCACCAATGTCATGTAACATTATGCGAGAATTTGTAAAAAATGGCCTTAGGGAGGGTTTAGGTGTTGAACCAATTGACAAACTGTCAATGTCAGGACCGGAATCATCACCTTCACAACACGACAACGATTCAAGCTCTTGAAATAATGCATCCAAATCACGTTCGCCACGTAATGCGGCTGTACCGCGATTTACCTCACCTTCTAATTCTTCGGAGGCTTTGAAACGTTTTAAAAGTGCAAATATTTTCTGCTTAAAATTACGCTGTTGCAGGGAAATGGTCTGAAAAGATAAATAAATTAGAGATGTTAGAAAACAACAAAATAATTAATGCATAACAAATTTCTTTTAAATAGACATTGTTTATAAACATTATGAATGTTTTCCAAAAGATTTTATCTTAAGTGACACTTTATTTAATAGGTTCATAATTACACCTGTTATTTGTTTTCTTTGTTTTTATTTTTTCTTTTCTAGTATAATTTAGAAATGTTACAAGTTTTAAACAAAACTGTGGTAACAATGATTGTGTATATTAAATTATTAAGTTTACCAGCAATTTGTCCAAAGTTTTTGAAAATTTGAAATTTGTCGAAAAAATTAATTAACATTTTTTTTTAATTTTAACAAAAATTGTGTAAAATTATAAATTTTTATAAATTTTTAGGATTTTTTTAATTATAAAATTTACGAAATTTTGTTTAAACATTTATACTTTAAAATTTTTTATTAGAAAAACTTTAAATTAAAAAAAATCTAAAATTGAATTTTTGAAAATAAAATCAAATACAAACTAAATTTAAAATAAAGTTACTTTAAAATTTTCGAAAAATTTCAAAAGAGGAAAATTTGTAGAACATAACCACTTCAGATTCTTAAACAATAACCTTGACAATTTCGAACAAAAATCATTGATAAAAGAACTGAGAGTCGACTCCATAAAACTTCTACAGAAAAAGTTCTGAAGGTGAAACGATTGGTCTCCACGCCAAAGTAGAACAAGTAAAGGTTGTAATAATGCATTATAGACCTAGTTGTAAAACTAATACAATTTTTCCTGAGAACAAAGAATTAATTCTGTAGCAGACATTCAATGTGTTCGGCAAAAATCTAGAATACTTATTGTACGAATAATGTATTTTCACACTGTAATTTCTAATTTATATAATTTTAGAAAAATAAAACTTAAATTATCCTCAATTAATTAAGAACAACACGCACTTAACATAATCCTATTTTCACCTACGCATAGCATACTTTTTACAGACACATTGCCAGCCACATGGATAAAGTTTGAAGTGCCTCTTCCCAATTAACAACACTAACAACGCTTGCCCACCTTTCACCTTCTCGTCTGCCGAAATAATATATGAATACAGATAGCTACACAAACAATATGACAGATATAAACAGTTTGTTCTTGATACGAGTGTCGAAGTAAAAGTTTATATGAAACTTTCTGTTTGTAGGTTGTTAGTATTAAAACACTTTAATATTTAAAAAAAATATATATAAAATGTTACTAAAAGTTTATAAGGAATTTGAAAGAACTTTTTCGCTTAGCCTCGCATCTTGGGTGATTTCTATTTATGTTTGTACAAGTTTTTTTTTTTTTAATTTTTTGTTGTCGATGTTTGTTGTTCATTTCCTTGCGACAAGTTCATTAGCTTTTTTAAAATAAAATAAAAAGTTTTTAATTTTTTGTACAATTTGTGTTCAAAGACACTTTAACGATTTTTATTTTCATTCCGAGAGAATATGTTCAATATCTGCTATCTTTTATTATCATGAAAATGAGATTTTGATGGCAAACATATTTTTTTATTACATAATATGAAGTCCTTTTTGTGTTCTCCTAAAAATATGTATTGCATAAGATAAACCCTTTTGAATATAATCACTTAATAGAGAAAAGAAGACTTGCTTTTTTCCAAAACATATTATTGAAATAAAACAATTAATTATTTAATTGAAAACTCAATTTCTCTGATTGCTCATTGAAATTATTGTTTTTTAAGAATAAATAAATTATTTATTTATTTGTACCACCTGTTGAAATTTAAGTTAAGAATAAATTTTATATTAAATAATCAATATAAAACAACAACCTTGACATGTTTCATGAGTGACATATCAATTATTATTTAAATAATTTGTTAAATATTTTTTATGAATTTAGGACACAGGTATATAATGAGAGTATTTCGATTTCATAAGGACATTTATTTCCCTATAATTGTTTAAAGTTCTAATAGTTGTTAATATGTTTATGGTTATTAATATTAAATAGTTTATATAATATACAAAAATACCAAAATATATAAAAAGGAGCTTTAACCAGAAATTTGGTTGCTCGAAGTTGTAACATTTAATATTTCAGAATTCTAGAAAAGCATGCAACGAAGGGAATCTGAGAGTTTCAAAGAGTCTATAAACTTGAAAAATATACTTCAAAAGTTAAAATTGTTTTATTTCACAACACAGGCCAACATATTTTTAATGCCGATTGGACTTTTAGATGACATAACCGATTCTATAAATAAAAGAACCTTCGATTTGTTTAGCGTTTTAAAGATGTTTTTTTTAATTTATAACACGATATCTTGTAAACTTGATTCTTTAATTTAGTCTTTTTTATGTTTATTAAAAATTTATCACTACCTCGAAATCTGAAAAATGTTGTTTATAATTGACAGGTTTTGATGATGGAAATATAAGTATTAGAGTCGAACACTCTAAATTACTTTATAAAAAAAGGCAAATAAGTATGGACGGGCACGGTCGGATACGGATACTATACACTAGTTAAATAGCACTGTCTACTATAATAGAGGTAACAGTTTTAAACATTTATAAAACAATTGACGCAGTTAAATTCAGTATGAAAACAATAAAGACTTTCTAGGACTAGTAAAGCCACCTAGGCCCACTGATACTATACACTAGTTAAAAAGCCCTGCATACTACAATAATGGTAACAGTTTTAAACATTTACAAAACAATCGACGCAGTTAAATTATGTATAAAAACAACAAAGAATTTCTAGGACTAGTAAAGCCACTTAGGTCCCCTATATAGGGAGTCTGTAAAATCATAGACCAATTCAAACAAATTTCAATTAGTTGCGATCAATTGTAATTGTTTTCCTCTCTACTGAAGATTAGATTGGACATGCAACGATATTGTTACTACTTATGTATTAAATAAATTCTAAAGGACTGAACATTTAAATACTTTGACCCCCTAGAGCGTTATTGAAATCCTTGTGTAGATAATTGACAACATCTTGGAAACATCTGCTTAAAGTGTTTTATAAACATGTAATTACAAATGTACATACACATGTATATACTGTATTCATTTTTTCATTAAAACTAAATTGTTGTAAACAACTACATGTAAACTTGTAGAAAAAATATATATTTTTTGTTATTTTTTCTACATTTAGTAAACAATTCATTATATACTGTAAACAGAAAAAGCTGTTTAGGATGCAGTAAAATAAAAATTTGCAGAGAATTGAATCGCGAATATATATTTAAAAAAATTAATTCTGAATCAATTAAAGAAAATAAATGATCAAATTTTTTATAAAGCAATAAAAGATCCTTCGCTTTAAAAAATGCTCCATATTGCGGTTTAAGTGTATGAACACTATACATAGATTTTGATATAATAAATATGAACTCAAATTAGACATCATTGATACAAACACACAATTTTGTTAAAAAGAATTGAAATTAACTCACCCTGCTGATTTTAGCACGTGATGAACTTTTATCCTTCATTTCGAATTCACTATCACTGTCAACGGGATTATTAGCACCTAATGCCACGACGTCTTCAACTTCTGAACGTTGTAATTTACGATATTTGCGCATATCATGCTTGGAAGGATTATAATCGCGTTTAGGATCGTAGCTGGGTATGCCAAGATCATTGGTTTCGTCGTTAAACTCGCCTGAACTGAATTCAGCCTCCTCGTCTTCGTCTGAATATTCAGCAACACGATCTAAATGAATCAAACAATAAATTATTTATTTTTTTTTGTTTTCAATTGAATTTTATTTTTTTATTATATTGATTTCATTTAATATTTTTATAAATGAATGTGTGTTTTGGATGATTAACACCGTATTTTTTTAAGGTTTGACACATGAACATGAACACACTGATAAATAAATTGCGTTTAAGTATAAAAACAAAAAATGAAGCACAGACATTTAATTAAAAGTAAAACTGAACAAATTAAGAATTTAATTAAAAAAATTTTAATTCTAACCACAACTCGATGATTAATAATTATTTAAATTAAAATTTAATTTTCAGTATTAAATACAACAAGTAGCATTTTAATACTGAAATGTATAAAAACTGTTTTTTTTAAACGCAAAGGAAACTTGTTATTTTTTTGTTAAATAAAAATATAAAAATATTAAACTTTTCGTGTTAATTTTTTATAATTAAAAATTGGGTTAATATTCGTTTTAATTTCTTGTTTTGTTATTTATATATTTTTAATTTTAAATTTTGTATGCACTTTAATTACTTTTCATAAATTTCTTGAAATTTTTATTTATTATTTTTAATTTTTTCTTGGGATGAATCATATTCATTTGTTTATAGTATTTATTTAAATTTATTTTACACTAATAGTATTTTTTTCTTTCTTTGACAATAATTTCACGTCTTGTTTTTATATTTTTTAAATATACGAGACAACGAACACGTTTAGATTTTGTTATTAACTTGGCGCGTACAATCTATCTTAGTGACTGTTATATCTAGTGGCGCATTTAAAACTGATATGACTTCTGTTGAATTTTCTCAAATTTGAAGAAAAAGAAATGTAGTGTGTTTGTGTTTGTACTACAAATTTCATTATCTTTTTGCTACAACCAACAACAACAACAACATGAAGAGCAACAAACCAATAACACAAATACAATGAAAAATTAATAACAAAAACAAAGTCAAATACAATTTACAAAAAAAATATAAACAATAACAAACCAGCAATGCCGCCTCATTTAAAGAAGAAAGTAAAACGTCAGGGCGTCAAATGAGAAAGAAAATATGTACTGTGAGAGTTTCTACTTTTTTTGTTATTATTTTTTTTTTTGTGAGTGTAGTACTGATAATCATGAGTATTTGCTATTGTTTTTTATTATTGTTTTGTTCGATTAAAAATAACAACAACCAAAAACCCATATGAGTACTAGAATGAGTACATGCATACAAACATGTGTGTTTTATGCACTTACAAACGTATATTATTTAATTAAGCGAATCATCACAATAAAGAGTTCAGTGTTGTCAAATTTTAAATTTAGCTAAAATCGCTATTTTTAAAAATGAAATTATTAGACATCTTATTCATTTTGTTCTTATATTATTTAGCTATGATCATCTATCTGTCTTTTGAAAGAACAAAAAGGTAGGGTAAAAGGGGACCATACGCCACTTTTTTTAGGCGGCCTCAAATTAAAACCACAATACATATTCTTAATTTTTTTCTTAGTTTGGATACTTAGATATGTTGGCTTTAGTTTTATTTCTTGCAATTTTTCCAAAGTCATCCTCATGTACATATTTTTTTAAACTTTTCGCACTGACCATCCATGGGGTACATTAGCCAAGGGGATGGGGTAGATTTGTCATTAGTAAAATAAAATAAAAAATTACAAAAACAAAAACTTATTTTGCTGTTTTATACTTTAATTCATTAAACAAAGTATAATAAACCAGATATTTATTGTTTATTTCACAAAACTTAACAAAAAAATTAAAACAAAATATTACTGATTTTTTCTATATTTTAACCAAATTTTG
Organism: Lucilia cuprina; assembly: GCF_022045245.1. Lineage (NCBI taxonomy): Eukaryota > Metazoa > Arthropoda > Insecta > Diptera > Calliphoridae > Lucilia > Lucilia cuprina. Next base: position 13,946,886 of record NC_060952.1, on the reverse strand, counting down.
TTCTACATCACAAGCATTACATATATTTGGCGCATGTGCCCCACGGGCAGTTCTGGGGTTTAGTTTCAATTTTTTTTCGGGCTTCAAATTATATTATCGAAAATATTATTATGTCTTATTGTTCACTATTATTGACGTTCTAATACTGACCGATATATTTTTTCTATCACAAAAACTAAAAAAGTTAGCGCAAAATGTTCACACAGTTAAATATTTTCACAGCCCTTTGAAAAACAATTAATCATGTCTGCCTCCCATCATATGTAAAGTTAATGTTTCAAATTTTCAGGAATGATAGATAATTGATAAACGAAAACAAAATTTGATAATGCGATAAAATCGATTTCTCAGTTTTCAAGTTATTCGCATTGACAGATGTGCCCCTATGGCGAATAATCCCCCTTCTACCCTATATAGAAAGGACTTAAGAGAATTAATATTTATTTATCCTTTATTTTGGGAATTTTACCCACAAACCACCAGACTGAAAAGCTAGTACCTACACAAACACAAACAACTAGAGAAATAATATTTTATCAAAATATATCGATGAGAAAAGTTTGGTATGAGATAGGTCTATAAGGGAGATTTAGGAAGTTGATAAGTGAAATATATATTAAAAATAAAGATCAAATAGAGATAAAAATAGTTTCTGTTGATCAAAAGAACAGTTTGATATTAAAAATAATTAAAATCGGAAATACAAAAACCTAAAATTGACGTAAAAACATTGGGTAATTTTAAAGTGAATTACAAACACAGTCTCGTATAAATAAGAAATTTGAAGTTTATAGAAATCAAATTTTTCATTGATTTTTTTAGATTCATTACCAGAAATACTACTTAATGAACAGAAAATAGCTACATTGACATTATTGTCATGTTTTTATATTTAAAATATACACACTCTCACTTGAAACACCCAATGAAGGAGTTAATTTGTTCAGATATATTTTTGTTTTGTTAACATCATATTACACACTCAAAAAAATCTGTTGCTCTTTATTTAATCTACTTAATGGATCCTCTCACTCACTGCAATTCTCACAACAATTTATTCAAAATAACAAGAGAAATATCGTACATGTTAATGTGTGAGTTTGCATTTTAAATAATAATAAATTTGAATACTTTTAAGCCCCTTAAAAAATCATATAAATTGTATTTTAAGTGTTTTTTTATTTTAAAAATAAACTTTAACATTCATTTTGTTCCATTTTATCGATATTATTTTAACACAAAGACTTGTTTGTCATCATTTAAGAAAAAAAGGCACTTGTCAACTTTTTCACATTCCCTGAAATATTCATATTTACAACAATTTTCCTTTTAATTTCAAAGAGCTACATACATACATATAAAAATGACTCTTCCTTGACAAGTGTTTTTACACGTTTTTCTTTGGGTGGTACTATTTGTGTTAGGTTTACGTGTGTATATGTATGAGTATTTACATTTTTTCCATATGTTTTTTTTCATTTCTCAGTTATTAAAAGATAAAATTTTTCATTTATATATATTTTTATTTTTCCACTATTTTTATCGTATTTATTAAAGTAAACACTCATACATATACAAAAACTACAATTTATAGAGTAAAAAGTTTTATTTATTTTTTTTATTCTAGGGAGAGCGAGCTATCATTTGTTTTGTTTTGGGCTGAATTATTGATTGTTATCAGCCGGCCGGTTTATGATGTATTTCTTGCTGTTGTTGTTGACGTCTCAGTGATTAGTATTTTAATGTCAGTAGACATGATTAAAGTTAAATTAAAAAAGAAGTAGACTATTTTGAAATTCCTGAGATTATTACGAATAAAGTGACAAGAAATTTAAGAAACAAATGATTGAAATATTTTGTAAAAAGTCTTAATGTCTAATCAGGTTCTGACAAAAACTATTTATGTTAACTTTACAGGAACTACTATTGTGAATAAAACTGTTGGTATAAAAATAATGCGGTAATTATTACTTTTTGAAATTACAATATTTGTAATAAGGAGTGAGATCGAAAAATTCTTAACATACATATATGTTTATAAAAAAGAAACCACTAAACTTACAGCTTTATTTTTTTTATTTGATTCAAATTATTATTACAATTTACAAAAAAAAATATTTTTAAAGTTTTAATCACTAGTGATGAAATTTTGAACCCTTTTCGGAAACCCTTCCATTAACGTTTTTATCCGTTTAAAATCTACCACACTTTTGGACACCTTTTTTGTACTCTTCAATTCTCTTTTAACAAGAGCCCAATATCTCTCCACTGGTCTTAGCTCCGGGCAGTTTGGAGGATTTGCCTCTCTTGGTACAAATACCACATTATTGTTCTTGTACCACTCAAGGGCTTGTTTACCATAGTGACAGGATGCCAAGTCAGGCCAAAAATAAGTGGACACATTATGAAGTCTTATGAATGGAAGCAGCCTTTTTTGTAAACATTCCTTGATGTAAATTTCGGTATTTATAGAGCCCTTTGTAACAAATTATTGGCTAATTTTGCCGCAACTGCATATTGCTTGCCATACCAAGAACTTTCTGGGAAATTTTGTCTGCTTTTGGGTCCTAAACTTTTCTTCAACATTCCCTCGAGCATGAGCAACATAAAACTTTTGACCTGGAAGTTGCGAAAAATCTGCCAGAACATACGTTTCGTCATCCATTATGCAGCAAGAATATTTTTTTATAAAACTTGACTTCAATTTCCGTGCTCTGTTTTTGGCCTCTAAATTTTTAGCAGCGTTCCTGTCAGGAACTTTTTGAGCCTTGTATGTTTTTAAACCTGCATTAGCTTTAACTTTTCGTACCAAATAGTCCGAGCACTGAGCTAACCGAGCTGCTTTTCTACCGGATATGTTGGAAGCTCTTTTGAAAATGCGTTCCATTTTTTGGCTTTAGAAACATCATGTGGACCATTCCTTCTACCTGAACCAGGTTTTCTATCAACTGACAAGTTCTCCCGGTACTGTTTAATAACATTGGAAACAGTTTGACGGCAGACCTTTGTATGCTTGGCCAACTTTTTGTAAGACCAAGTTGGGTTTAGTTGAAAATATTTAATAATTTCAGTACGCACTTTTTTCTGGTCACTCATTTTAATCAGATTAACAAAAAAATTAATATAATTGACATTACACATAATAACTGACATGTTTTTCAAAGGTAACTTGATAAATAAAAATTAAATAATACTTTGGTTGAAAAATGTAATGAAAAACGTGTGTTAAGAATTTTTCGATCTCACTCCTTATAAGAACTAATAAAGTAATCGTAATTAAATAAAACAATTACACGTAATTAATAAAACTTTAATTACGAGTAATTTAGGCAGAATACTTTCATAATTAAACATTTCATCCATTTTTAATATCAAAGTTTTAGAATTATATTAAGGTCCGGAATAAACCGATGATGAGTAACAAGTTCTTTTGATTTCCAATTAAGTTTTTTAAGCATTATTGTTTATTAATTTGTCGGTCACTCTTTCGTTTATTAGAAAATTTTTCTTAAGCAAGAACGGGGTTTTCTTTAAATATTATAAAGTGTGTCAATTGAATTGATTTGTATCAGACTTTAAATTACTTTGAATTGATCGATTGCATGTTGTTAATCAATCATTTTTTTTATTGTCTATATAATGTAAAAATCAGTAACTGCAGTAATGCTTCTAATGGGAAATAAGGAGTGGTAGAATAAAGGGATATATAGATACATATAAATATATTTTTTATTTACCAAAAACATTGCCGCAATTAATTTTTTTTTATTAAGGGAGAAAAGCAGAGATATAAATTAATTTCCAAATTATATAATGCAATTCCAAGTAAAAATTGCCTTATATAAGCGAAGTTATAAATTTAAAAATCTATTATATCTAGATGAATTTATGTTTATATAAAAAGTATTTATACTAAATTTCATCTCATAATTAAGAGAATTATGGAATTAAAGAAATTTTTTGAAGTAGGGCTTACATTGGGACTGAAATAAGTAGGGGTCAAATAAGTCCGTATTATGTAAAAAATCTACAGGATTATAGCAAACTCTCTTTTACAGATTTTTATATTGATCGGACCTTATTTGATCCCATGCAAGCAATCCTTCAGCAAATGACTCTTCATCTATAGATCTCTAAATTATGTATATTAATATATAAACATAAATCCATCCATCAAATTTTATGATCGGCCCAATTTAAGCCTATTTTTCATTCAATAGTTTGTACACATAAAAACATTACGAAAGGATAAAATTAGGATGAAATATAATTTGCATTACTACCAATATGGCAATGCAGAACCTAACAGTTTGGTATTTGTCATAAACCTATTAACCGTATATCCATTTTTCACAAACTAAACTACATTCTTAATGTCTGCTACTTAAAGATAATGTAAAATAAAGTATATAAATAAAACCCATAAAATGACAATGACATACAAAAATAATGATTTGTATTTGTTCAGGTACAAAAAAATATAAAAATGCAGCAGTCGGGCAGACAGAAAAAAGTCTAATAACATGCTATACAAGAAAGGTCTATTCTACCGACATGTAAAACCAACAATTTGACCCTCAAGCTAGGCTGTTGTTTGTGTTGCCGTACAAACATACGATACATGCAGAAGGGACATTTTTGTATACTTTATTGGCGAATGGCCAAATTGAACTTAATGAAAAAATGTCTAAATATTTTTACAGAAAACTGTTTTTTTTATTTCATGAATTTATGTTGTCATATTTTTTTATGTTTATTAGAGTGTAAGAATGAAAGAAAAATAATAATGAAATTTACACGTATTTTATGTTAACAAAAAAATGTATTTCCTTAATAAAATTTTTGAATTTTTGCTTTTGTTTAAAAACAAATATATATTTCAATATATATTTAAAAGTATTCTGTGAATCACAGTGTTTCATAATGACAAAAGAAAAAGTAATAATGCAGTAAAATTACTTCCTGATATTGCCATTCATTCAATGCATTTTCTTTGTAATTTACAAAGTAAATTTTTAAATTTGCAGTCTTTAATGACAATTTACTTTAAATAATAAAGTAAGTTTTTACTTTATTATTTAAATTACATTTTAACTGTTTTAAAATTGATACATATATTAAACTGTTTAAAATAATATTTACAATATTTAAAAAAACAATAACAAATTGTCAGGAAAGTATCGAATATTTCAGCCAAAAAACAAGACTATTAAGAATTTAATGACCACAAAAGGCACACGAGAAAAGCTAGAGAGTAGATATTCTGGTGTTATTATTTTTTCTTTTTATTGAAAATACACAAAATTAGTACATGATTACATCAAGGCCCTATGACCTACCCGAATACAGTTTTCAAATCTATGTATCGATCCATAATTTATATTACTAAGCTATGAGATGATCGGCCCAAAGGACCCTTGGAAGTTTTCAAAATCTTAAACATTTAGAGTGAAATAAATAAAATTTTGCAATTAATTTTTTTTTTGTTCAACTTACAACCCTTAACATTTTATATTATAAGCGAAATTTTAACCCCCACACAACAAAGTACATACATACATATATTCTTCGAAAAATAATCAAACATCTACAAGATGTACTAAACCAATTTCATTGATTAGAAAAATCAAAGAATAGATAGTTCAATTTTAAAACTGCCAAATAACCGGAAGTTACAATAGATAAGGCAACATCATCATGAGCAGCATGTATAGCAACTATCATCATGTTTACAAAATATATATTGTGGAATATTTTTTTACAACATCATAAACATTTATAATGTTTATTGTTTGCTGTTAATTTAGCTTAAAGTTATGCGGATGACGCATCATGAAAATATTATTTGTCTTCTTTGGCAATAGTACTTTCATGAAAATCTACAACTCGTTCGAATCTACAAACTATCAGTCCAAGCAGCAGCCAGCTGTCGACAGTCTGGGTTAACCTAACAGTAGCATGCATATACTTTTGTATGCAAAAATTTTTATATATGCTTTAACATCTGAAAAAAACGCTTATAATCGAAAATATTCAGGGCAGTTGTTAAAAGAATGAACTTTTTAACTCAGATAGAAAACCAAATAATCTAGAAGATTAGGAAGCACTGAATCCACATCTGGATTTAATGTGAATCTATAACATTTATATATATATACTGATTTATCTCGTAAAAACAGGTACATAGTTTAATTATGTACATTATAAATAGAGATAGATTTCTCAACCAGTCCGTTTTTAGAGAAAAACAAGTAATATTTCTATATTCGGCTGTGCCGAATCTTATATACCCTTCAAGTATGTTTTAAAAAACAGTTTTTATTTATTTTGTATCTCTGCACACATGTCACACATAACATACACACAAACAAATATAAATTGTAACAGGAAGAAATATTAACCGTTGTACTGTAATACCACCGTCATAAAAAAATACACAGCTGAATAAAACCAAATACATCTCCACAATTCAAGTGTTGTTGTTGCTTTTTTAACAAAGCATGAAAAAAATGTGGCTTTTTGATGAAATTTTCATATCTCCGTTATTTTTAGACCGATTTTGCTGATTTTAAATAGCGATCTTCTCGAAAGCATGTCTGACTGAATTATTGAAGATTTGGATCCCGCCGATATCTGGGGACCTCTAAAAACTGATTTCAACAGACAGTCAGTCGGACATTGTTTAATCGACTCCGCTATCTATAAGGATCCAGAATATATATATACTTTATAGGGTCGGAAAATTATATTATAGAAATTACAAACGGAATGACAAACTTATATATACCCTTCTCACGAAGGCGAAGGGTGTAATAATTAAATTTTTTGTTGGACAATTGCTGGTCTATACAAAGACTTTTAATGCATTATAAGGGCCATAAAATTTTTTTCAACACATAGTACTGAGATCAAAATTTGCAATTGCTGGAAGGGAACTAAAGCCCCTTTCAAAATGAAAAAAAACATCAAAAACATCATAATAAAAAATAATTATTTTAAAGTTCTGCAATTTTAAATGTTTATTTTGTTATTACTTTAGTTCTTGCACCAGTTAACGCAGCTTCAGCAATTGTAGTGCCTTCAGGCACTATCACCACCACAACCAACGTCATCATATTATTATTTTTATTCTCAGCTACTGTTTACAAATTTATAGAATTTTTATGTTTTTCCTCGAACATAAATATTTCCTCAGTTCTCTTCCTAAAGAATGCCATGGGGCATCATACATTAGGGTTAACTTTTATAAAATTTTTAAAAATTTCATATTGGCCCTAACTTTTCCACATAAAAGAGTGCTTATTGTGATATTTACACTAAACAAAAATTTAAAATTTTAATACTAAATGGGTAATTTTTATTATAAACAAGTGTCCTTGTTTTATTTGTTTACCGAAAAAAATTTTTGGTGATAGGACCTAATTTTGATAATCACCTTAATGCTCACATATATATGTATCTTGTATGTTGCAACAACATCAATGCACAGACTGAATTTCATTTTATAAATATACTACAGTAGTTTTGCAAAATCAACAATCATCAATAGGAAGAAGGGAAAAAAATAATAAAGAAAATCTCACTCAGAGTACCAAAGTGGAGCAGGGAAGAGGATGGCAAAAAAAGAACAAAAATTAATTGTGTTATAAGCCGCTTGTGTTCTTTGTTAACAGTGCTACCTGTAATTGTTCTTACACAATTTTAAAAATCCATTAACACTGCACTAAGTTATTGATATTTTTTATTACCGATTTTCAGAAAGATCAATTATAATTTGATGGGGAAAATTATGTTTACACAAAAGTTGTTTGTATCAAATTAAACTGTAATACAAATTTTAATACATATGTAAGTGAATTACGGAGTTCAAGTCATTTTAAGAAGAGATATTTGTATGGGGACAAGGATTGGAAAAGGTCCCATTATTACAAAAAATGGAATAAATGAGTTTTCCCTTAGTGATAATGTTGATTTTTTGATATAATCTAGTCCTATTTGACATAGGGTTGACGGGGGACAATAGCCACTTTTTTTTTGAGGCGGCCTCAAATTAAAACCACAATACATATTCTTAATTTTTTTCTTGGTTCGGATACTTAGATATGTTGGTTTTATTCCTTTCAATCTTTCTTAAGTCATCCTCATAAAAATATATTTTTTTTAACTTTTCCGCACTGACCAAAAACGGCGATACCGCCCCATCTATGGGGTAAATGCGCCAAAGGGATGGGGCGGATTTGTCATTAGTAAAATAAAAGAAAAAATTACAAAAATAAAAACTTATTTTGCTGTTTTATACTTTAATTCATTAAACAAAGTATAATAAACCAGATATTTATTGTTTATTTCACAAAACTTAAAAAAAAAATAAAACAAATTATTACTGATTTTTTCTATATTTTAACCAAATTTTGTTCTACATCACAAGCATTACATATATTTGGCGCATGTGCCCCACGGGCAGTTTCGGGGTTTAGTTTCAATTTTTTTCGGGCTTCAAATTATATTATCGAAAATATTATTATGTCTTATTGTTCACTATTATTGACGTTCTAATACTGATCAATATATTTTTTCTATAGCAAAAAACTTAATCGATTAAAATCGATTACTCGGTTTTGCAATTTAGCATTTGGTGAATCCTTCTACATCAAGTATATTTTAAAAAATTTGAGATAAAGAAAAATATTGTTATTGACCTTTTTCTTTATGCCAAATTTTTCTAGAGAAAATTCTTCAAATTTTGTAAATGCTCAGTAGTAATTTCATAAATTATATGGTGATAAATGGTCTTTATCATCCATTAAGCTGAATTTTGATATGCCATAGACCAATTGTCTTATAGGTCCATTTAACCAAAAGGAGGTTCTTGGTTCGAGCTCTGATATTTTTTTCTTTAAACGATCTACCACATAACTGATGAATCATAACTGAAAACTTTTGGTACCGTTTGGAAAATACTTTTATATACTCTGTACGAAATATTTTCCATTAGTCTGTAACACATACAAACATCGACACATGAATACGTAATACGCATAAACAAAAAGTACGAAAATGTACATTCATAGTATGTATGCATATAAATATGTACATATGTATATACATACACGTGTTTTATATGTTTGCAAGTTTGTTTATTTATTTATACAGATTCTCCATATAAAATAGATTATATTTAGATAATATGTTTGTTGTACATTTAAGAAAATTTCTATTGAGTAAGTCATGGGAAAATTCAAGAAAATTTTAATTTTTCTTTAATATGTTTTAAATATTCGTATTTATTTTTTGCCGTTCGTTTCGTAAATTTTCTTGGAAATTCGGATGTACAATTTATTTATAAATAAACAAATGAAACTATACAATTACGAGATAAATGTCTGATGACTAATAGTATTGGTTGGTGGTATTTTTGGCCAATAATCCCTTATTACTGTTTGTTAAGAAAAAAAAATAATGCAACAACACACACTTTGTTCCGGTAGAATACATATTTCGGAAGTAGAATATATGAATTGTTCCGTTAAAACCAGGCCAAAATGAAAGTGTGAGTCATTTGAAAGAAATAAAATAATATTGGGGGCGCTTGTCATATAAAAACAATATTTATTTGATATATGGATCGTAAAAATTAATGAGATTAAAATAAGGAGTGAGATCGAAAAATTCTTAACACACGTTTTTCATTACATTTTTCAACCAAAGTATTATTTGATTTTTTTTTTTTGATCAAGTTACCTTTGAAAAACATGTCAGTTATTATATGTAATGTCAATTATATTAATTTTTTTGTTAATCTGATTAAAATGAATGACCAGAAAAAAGTGCGTTGTGAAATTATTAAATATTTTCAACTAAACCCAACTTGGTCTTACAAAAAGTTGGCCAAGCATACAAAGGTCTGCCGTCAAACTGTTTCCAATGTTATTAAACAGTACCGGGAGAACTTGTCAGTTGATAGAAAACCTGGTTCAGGTAGAAGGAATGGTCCACATGATGTTTCTAAAGCCAAAAAAATAGAACGCACTTTCAAAAGAGCTCCCAACACATCCGGTAGGAAAGCAGCTCGGTTAGCTCAGTGCTCGGACTATTTGGTACGAAAAGTTAAAGCTAATGCAGGTTTAAAAACATACAAGGCTCAAAAAGTTCCTGACAGGAACGCTGCTAAAAATTTAGAGGCCAAAAACAGAGCACGGAAATTGAAGTCAAGTTTTATAAAAAAATATTCTTGCTGCATAATGGATGACGAAACGTATGTTATGGCAGATTTTTCGCAACTTCCAGGTCAAAAGTTTTATGTTGCTGATGCTCGAGGGAATGTTGAAGAAAAGTTTAGAACCCAAAAGCAGACAAAATTTCCCAGAAAGTTCTTGGTATGGCAAGCAATATGCAGTTGCGGCAAAAGAAGCCAATCATTTGTTACAACGGGCTCTATAAATACCGAAATTTACATCGAGGAATGTTTACAAAAAAGGCTGCTTCCATTCATAAGACTTCATAATGTGTCCACTTATTTTTGGCCTGACTTGGCATCCTGTCACTATGGTAAACAAGCCCTTGAGTGGTACAAGAACAATAATGTGGTATTTGTACCAAGAGAAGCAAATCCTCCAAACCTCCCCGAGCTAAGGCCAGTGGAGAGATATTGGGCTCTTGTTAAAAGAGAATTGAAGAGTACAAAAAAGGTGTCCAAATGTGTGGTAATTTTTAAACGGAGATGGACTACATGTTCGAGCAAAGTGACAGAAAGCACTATAAAAACGTTAATGGAAATGTTTCCGAAAAGGGTTCAAAATTTCATCCCTAGTGATTAAAACTATAAAAATATTTTTTTTTTTTTGTAAATTGTAATAATATTTTGAATCAAATAAAAAAAATAAAGCTGTAAGTTTAGTGGTTTCTTTTTTATAAACATATATGTATGTTAAGAATTTTTCGATCTCACTCCTTATATATTAAGATTATTTATAAGTTTAGAGTGGGAATGTAATAAATCTGGAGAAGGTTTTGTAATACCTAGTAAAAATAAAAATTTTGGAAAATTTTTTATTCAAAATATTATGCAGGACTTATTCCCAGTTTTAAAGTTTTGCATTAAGGACATTTTCTTATCATTTAATAAAAAAAATTTAAAAGCTTGACAGTAGACACAACCTTGTTGTTGCTATATTTGTTGATTTTTGTAGAACGTATTTTTAATAAAAAAAACACAATTTCTTGACATTCAATGCAACCAAGGAGTACATTGAACGAAAGTATAAAATACATATAAAATATATTAAATAATTTGCCCTTGTGCGAGATAAAAAATATTTTAATAAAAATTTATTATAAAAATAAAAACAAAGTAATAAATAAAATTCCATTTTCATATGAAATTCTGATAGAGTTAAATATAAAAGTCTTCAGATATAAATGTGACATCAATTCAAACTTTACGAAAAAAAAATTAAACTAACTTTTTCGTAATATATATTAACAATTATTTCAAAAATATTACGAAAAAAATCTCAATTTAGTTTAAAAAATTAAATATGAACAAAGTTCATACTTTAAAGGAAATTGTTCTTAAATATAATTAAATTTAATCAATGAAAAGAGTTTTGCGTCTTTGTAATATTAACGAAAAATTCATAAATATTACGAAAAGTCTCTAAACTCTTTAAAGCCAAATATAATTATTAAGATGAAGGTTGTTTACATATACACCATTTCACACGACTTACTTTAAGAAAAAATCAAAACTAATTTTTTCGTTATATTTACGAAAATTTCAAAAATATATTAATTTTTATAATTTTATAAGTCCGATTTTGTTTGAATTTGAATCTTACATATTAAATGAAATCAGATCTACCTTTTTGTTATATCAACGTACAAAAACAGTTCATAATATTTATGAATACTTCGTAAGCTTCACGATTTTGTTTTCTAAATTAAATAAAATTTTGTTTCATTTTACTAAAGTATTTCGTACATATCACGAAGGAATTTCATTTTGCAGAACATTTCTTAAAATGTACAAAGGTTTTTAGGTATTTTACACATGTATTATTCATGAAAACAGGGACACATTAGTACAAGTCAAAATCTAAATGTATGATTTCACCGACAATGGGATTACAATAGGGTTAGGCATATATAAGAACCGCAGCATATTTTCAATGTGTGCGGCATTTACTAATAATAAATATATTTTTTTGAAAATTATTATATTTTTATGTTACTTTAGTGATTCTTTCTTTAAAGGTTATTTGAAACTTAAATCCATTCAATACTTCAAGAGGAGAAACCTACTTTGTTGTTTGTAACAAAACTATAAAACAAAACAACAAAATACATGCTCTCATTCAATAACTTACACACCTAAGAATCAACACACACACGTACCTAAGATATATAGTTAAAAGCACTCATCATTATGGTTCTTGTTTTATTTTATAGTCATTGTCATCATATTCTTCCTTTGTCAAGTGTTTAATGACAAAATGCGTAAATTGTGTCAAGAAAATACATAACAGGCATTGTTTTTCCATCCTCATCATCGTCGGCGAAGAAGCATATTATGACACTGTGACTATGACGTACTCGATAACTAATATTCTCTGTCATATTAATAGAGCATAAGTGAGAGTGACATGTACTTTCTTGTCTTGTATTGATTCTATTTTATTTAAGATATTTTTTTTTGTCAAACTATGTATTGGTTTTTATTTTTATGTTGCAAAAAAAAAATATTAAGTGGTTTGTTTGTTTTGTTGAGTTTTTGTTTTTGAATGCCTTGAAATACTTTTTGATGACTTTGGTCAGGTTGTTGTCTCTTAAAGGCGTTGTCAAGGTGTCATTAATAGGTTTTTTATATATTGTATTTAAAAGTGATTGATATCAGTTTTCATTGGTATAGGAAATATTTGAAAATATAAATAGACAGTTAGATGTCGAAGTTTAGGAGAAGCTTTTTGTATTGAGTTTCATGAGAAGTGTTGCTGATCTGTGGTGCAAAAAAATATAAAAAATAATATTCTATTTTCTTTTAATATAAAAAATTGTAAATTGTTTTATTAAAAATTTTCCAATTTACATAAAATTTTAAAATTTGTCCTTATTTATGGATATTTAATTTATTTATGAAAATTTTTGAAAATGTGAATTATAAAACCTTTGCGGTCATCATTGTATTTTTTTTTTTTATTAAATTGATAATTATTGCTTTTTGTATTGTGTAATTTTACATTTCCTAAAACAAAACAATATTTTTTAATATCAAAAAACCTTTTCATTTAAATGAGTCATGGTATTTCATAATATATCTAAATACTTCCTATTTTATTAACAACATGCCTATGAAGGCAGCCAAACAGGCAACGAAATAGACAGGCAGACAAATAGCTAGACAGACGACCAACCTACCTATAAAACCGAAATAAAACTTCACATCATAATTACGAAAATTATCTTAACGTATTTTTTTGCTACTTGTCAACGTGTAATAAAAAAATAAAAACTCAAACACTCACATACGATGCGGCTTAATTAATGGGCCAATATGAAACACTATTAAAAACATGTAAGAAAGTATAGTCGGGCGTGTACGACCTTATGAATATTACCTTGTTTCTTATAAGCAATTTATGTGGGGGCTAGTACTGCTGTAAATTTTAGTACTATAATGGACCGATTTAAAACATTTTCCATACACTTCGTTATTATGCCAAAATAAAAATTGCGGCCTGTACCATTCGCACAATTTTTACATGGACAGACGGACGGATGGAAGGAAGGACACGGATTTATCGACTCAAAAAATGATTCTAAAAAGATTGGTATACTTTAAGGTGGGTATAGAACGAATATTTTTGTGCGTTACAAACCTCAGCAAAAACCCAATATACCTTCTTCGCTGAAGTGGTGTATGGTATAAACATACTCTTCAGTTTTGATGATAATTATCACATATTCAGAAAAAATATACTTCACAAAAAACTACAAAAAGAAAAATCGAAAAACATGAATGAAATTTAAAATTAAGACACTTAAAAAAAGCGCTAAATTTTACACTTAATTATTTGTTTTTTTTTTTTTACTCCGCAACATTTGCTGTGAGAAATTATTTCTAACACGAAAAATATTATGTTGGCTAATACTAATGGTGCCATTGGGAAAAATGAATAAATATGAGCTATTAAATTTTGTAATATGTATTTTTAATTAAATATAATAGAAATAAAAACATGCTCCTAAAGAAAACAGGTATTCATAAAGTTATAAGAATTTTATTTTTAGTTTATTTATCAGTTTTAACAACTATTAAGGAATAATAATTCATTTATTAAATTATGTGGATAGATGCCAAGCAAAAGAAGAACTTCCAAAGAAGAGAGAAAGAATTACAATTTAGATGTTTATGTTCTTTATAACAATAATATAACTAATTTAATACAATAGCCGAAAAATAAAAATGTAAGAATACAAAAATATATATAGCATTGACACGGAAGGTAAACAAATTTATTTAGGGTCAATCCTTAGGTGCAGGATTAGGGATTAAATAAAAATTAATCCTCCAAAGTTGTTTTTGAGTACTCAATTAGATAATTTTGTTTACTAGTTTAAGCTTCCAATGAAGGTGGTTTAAACTTGAGCACGAAATGCAAATGTGTAAACAGCTGATGCAAAAAAATTAATACAATTTTTAAAAATAAACAATAACATGTTTGATTTATAGATTAGTATAAATTATGGAGACTTCACAATATATATTTTTTTGTTTTAAATTTAAGGTTTTATCAATTGTCTTCTTTTTTATAAAACATGCATTGTTTTGATAACAAACAGAGATGTTTTCTCTTGTTTTGTGTGGCAACACTACGTAGTTTAATCTTGTACTCAAAAACATCATAGGGGATTAACATCAATTTGTTTTTAGATTAACTAATCTGATTATTAATTGGCATTTGATCGCGAATTCAAAAACCCACTCTTTTGAAGTAGTGATAAATGTTTTTCTTTGGAAGGTCCCATGTAATGCAGGCTATGGACAATGTTATTTTCAAAATAATAAACATGATTGAACATGCATTACATAAGACTACTAAACTGAACATATCCGAATATAATAGTGATATAAGCAATATTACTTTAAAAATCTCACTACTTATGCATATATAAGTAAAAAAACTAAAAATACAAATAAAAAATATATTTTTAAAAAGTTCACATTAAAAAAACATACAAAATGATTTTTCTCTGGTATTTAAAAAATAAATAACAAAAATAACATTGAAATGCAGAAGAAAAATAGGATAGAAAGTGTGAAAAATGCTTAAGATAACTTTCAACTGCAAGTGTAGAGGAAGAAAAATGTGCGTGTATTATCACAAACATTAACAAATAGAATACTACTTCATCATTTTCACTAAAAGAATCCAGAATATCTTTTCAACTTTTTCATAGTTTTCCTATTGCAGAAGCTTATTATTCTCAGGAATTTAAAAATTACAATGAATGAAAATTAATGTGAAAAAACATCTGTTTCATTTACTGCCTCATATTGAAAAGCATTTTGATTTAATTTTTTTTTTGTTTTTTGGTTTGCGGTCGTATATAAATCGTTTTAGATACACTTTTTCCGTTTATTTTAGGAATGAAAAATGCTTTTTGTATGGTTGACTATTTAGTTGTTTATAATGGGAAAACATTGTACCATCGACAAACATATTAAAAATCTATTATTTCTTAAATTTTCAATATTGTTCTTTTTTTCTTTTATTATTTTTGTTTATTTTTCTTTTTTCTGTTTTTAATTTTGTTTCTATTAGTTATTGATGGCTACTTTGTTGTGCGTTTGACGTCAAAGTATCATCAAACCATCGCAACACAACCTTAAATACATACTTTTTTCATTATTTTTAAAACACAAAAAATATATATTAAGTGGTTTATTTCGAAATAATACGGAAAAAATATAAAACAAATCAGTTTTTAAAAGTTAAATCAAAAATTAATTAATCGGACATTAAAATAGAAAAATAAAATATTAACAACATTGAGTTTATTTTGGTTTATTATTTATTGTTTCAAACTAAATTTTCTTAATCAATTCACACCTACAAGCGATTATCTACACGTGATTTCACCTTAGACTAATTAAAATAGATTATATAAATTCCATTTAATTTAAATTCCCTTCAGCAGGTCTTTCTTAAAAAAAAACTTATTTAGAGATGACATTCCCTCTTAAATTCTTTGAAAGCATTTATTTTTTATAATAAATTCTGTGAAAATTGGGTTAATTTCGTATTTGTTTCAAATACTTTTAGTTTGTCACGCCCATTAGAAATCAGCTGGGGGACATTTAATTGGCGTTTAAGATTGATCATATTGGCCGAATTCCAAAAGTTAAATGATTTTTTTCTTTCACATGAAAAATTGTTTCCAAGTTCAATAAATTTAAGTGATGAATTCTAATTTTCATTTTATTAGGCATCCGTAGTGAAACAGTTCAATGGTCTTTTATATAATAAGAAAACAGTTTCTATTAAGAAAGTAATTTAATTTTTTTCTTTTAACATCTAGAACTGAACTAGAACTGAACTAGAACTGAACTAGAACTGAACTAGAACTGAACTAGAACTGAACTAGAACTGAACTAGAACTGAACTAGAACTGAACTAGAACTGAACTAGAACTGAACTAGAACTGAACTAGAACTGAACTAGAACTGAACTAGAACTGAACTAGAACTGAACTAGAACTGAACTAGAACTGAACTAGAACTGAACTAGAACTGAACTAGAACTGAACTAGAACTGAACTAGAACTGAACTAGAACTGAACTAGAACTGGCCTAGGTAAAATAATAGACCGATTTCAACCATTTTAAATAGATCAAGGTCATATTTAAGAGAAAAATATATTCTAAATTTCATAAAATTATCTTAAGGAATGCGACCTGTAGAGTGCACACAAGGTTTATATGGACAAACATACTTAATCGACTTAGAAAGTGATTCTGAACCGATTTATTGGTAGAACCAATAAATATTTATTGGTGTCACAAACATAAGCACAAATGAATAATACCCTCGATATCTAAGTAAAAAACAGTTGTTTGAAAATTATATATTTCATGAATTATTTGTTTTCAGTTTTCTTTCTAGATAAAAGTCAAGATATAAAATATCGTTGTCGCAGTTGTTGTTCATAGTGGCTAGATGTAAGTGCAAAATTTTAAATTTTCTTTAACATTTCATACTACTATACATATATAATAACTAGAATAGTCTTGAATATAGTTAAGTCAAGATAAGTTTGTAGTTGTAGTGTTTTTTGAGGTTTCTTGTTTCTAACTTTTAGTAACCACAAATCCAATGAATTTATTTTTTATTAGTTTATTTTTCTATTATATTTTGTGAAAGAATTCTTTTTTAACTTTTAAACAAAAAATTCTTTTAATGGAATTTACTCTTTTGAATTATGTTGGTTTAGGTGACTGCATTGTCGCAAGAGAATATTGGAAAATTTTAGCGTTAATAGTTAGTTGACAGTTATTTTTAGTTTTAATGTTTGTTTACGAATGTGGAAAACTTTCAAGAATTTATAACGATTTTGGTTACAATGGCAAAGAATTTCTATGAAAGGTGGTTTTGGAAGGTAAATATAATCTTATTGATTAACACAGAAAAGTTTTATAGTAAAATTTGTGTTTTAAAAACTAATGAATTTTACTAAAAATAAGTGCAACTATTATGTAAAACATTCAGGGTTGTCTGCATATCAATTACACACTTGTGTGATGAATTTATATTTCCTTAATTTGACATTGCGTGGAAATATTTAAATATATCTTTTGTTCAAGTACAAGCTAAACAACTAATTAATTTAAAAATATTATGGAAAGTCTTTATATGTCTGCTTATGACATTTTCCATTAAATTTTTGTTATATGATTTAATATACAAAAATAAAGTAAAACTTTCCTGCCATATTTATTTACATGACTTACAGAAACCTAAAGTTAAATTAAAAAATATATGAACTACAATCTTAAAACAATTTAAAAAATGTTTCCATTGCGTCTATTTAATAATCAATTTAAATTAAATAAAAAATAAAAAATCTCATCACATCAAATATTTAAATAAAAAATATATAATTGTACATACCTGCCAGTAGCACACTATTGTTATTTTTATTGTCATGATCAACTGGTATGGATGAGACACGTTCGGCACGTAGACAAGCAACAGTTGTACCAGGACGACCATTTTTACCGGATGCTGTCAATTCTACTGTCATATCCATTGATTTCTGTAATACCGCATCCATGCGTATAAAGCCTTCAGCTAATGTTTTATAACCCAATATGGTGCGTGATTTATATTTTTTGCGTCTTTGCAACAAGATGACCAGTCTGTGGGGATAATGATGTTGATGAAAGGAGAAGAAAGGCAAATTGTAACCATAACGTGTACTATAAGTTTAGTTATATTTTTAATATTTTTTATTTATTTTTTTTAATTTTAAATTTGTGTTTTTATAGTTGTTGGCACATATTGAGAAAATATACCACAGATATTAGGTAGTCGAATGTTCGTTGATTTAATTTTATTGGAGAAATTTCCAAAAAAGAAATAAATTTATATAAAATAAAGACGATAGTACCTATAATTTGAATTAATATTCGAAAAAAATGTCAGGACATGTCATTTGAAATGATTGATGTCATGTTAATTGAGAAGCAATTGACTGATGTAAAAATTGCAGAAAAACTGAACGAATATATGGAAAAATTAACTATAATTCATTAGAACAAATGTACCGAAGATAAAACTAAACTAAAACTAAACGAAAGCTCACCTAGCACTGAACTAGAAGTAGAACTGAGCTATAACTGAACTAGAACTGAACTAGAACTGAACTAGAACTGAACTAGAACTGAACTAGAACTGAACTAGAACTGAACTAGAACTGAACTAGAACTGAACTAGAACTGAACTAGAACTGAACTAGAATTGAACTAGAACTGAACTAGAACTGAACTAGAACTGAACTAGAACTGAACAAGAACTAAACTAGAACTGAACTAGAACTGAACTTAAACTAAACTAGAATTGAAATATTAACTATATAGTATAAATAAATAAAACTCTAGAAAATTCATCACAACTTTTTTTATGTATGTATGTAATTTAAACTTCCATTTCTTCGACATATGTATTTATGTTTATTTTAATCTTAAATGCTAAACAAAAGTGTTAGAAACCTAAAAAAGGAAAATAATTAAATTAACCCTTTTTCACTCATTTCTCCTTCCATAAAAACGGTTTGATGTTAAACTTTTCTTTTGCCAATTATCAAAATATTTTCGAGTAACCCAAATCTTCAACGCAACGTATTGATCTATCTACTACATACTTTGCATTCACAATTCAACACTTTCTGTTCAACAGTTCACAAACCCAAAGAATTAAACCATTTATATTAAAGTTAGTAATTAGTTTTTGTTTCGTTGGCTGAAACATAATCAAATTACTAATTAGCTTTGTAAATGTAAAAAAAAATAAAGATGGAACGTGTTTTAAATAAGCTGACTATTTTCCAATTGATAAAAAACATTGATTGTATAAACAAATGACGAACGAACTGACGTGCAGCATAATTACATTTGGAGCATTTTACATTAAGACAATATCTGGTAACAAGACAGCAGCACCAGTCAATGTACGATTAGAAAACAAATGCTAATTAACTTTTACTTTTTACGGGAATACGTTTATTTGCATTCTAGTAAAAGTATAAAAAATTGTGAAATGGTTTTATCTAAGCGGACTTTAACATAATTATAAAACCACCCTCGTATCAACAGCAATTTCCTATGTAAATTAACGATCAACAACTATGACTATGAACCAGATACGATTATGACCAAACATATTGTAAGGAAAATGCATCATATACAATGATGATGACATTAACATGTTGTTAATTAAACAGGTAATACATACTTGCGTTAAATAAACCAATAAATTAACATTTATACATACCTATTACCATCACGTTTAATAAAATGCGGATACTGTAAACTAAAATTTAAATCCAACTCAGTTTCAGCCAATGGCACACCACCGCCTGACATCATCATACCCGTAGTACCAATACCAGAATTACCAATATTACCGGGTGTACCCAACATAGATTGGGTTAACTGGGCATTAACACCACCTCCGCTACCAATTACTCCACAACTCGATTGACCACTGGAATTCATCATTCTATCATTGACAATTGGTGAATTGCCTTGTTGCATGATGGTTAAACCACTGCCGACGCTTAAATTGCCGGTAACGCCACCAACACCACCACTTACATTCGTTCCACTAAGTGATGTTGTTGTGTTCGATGTCGTGCCTAATTGCAATAGACTGGCGCCATTTATTGGTATTTCATGTGAACGTAATGTTCGTTTGGAACTTTGCATTTTAACCGCCAGCGATAAAGATGTTAAGTCACCGGGTAATGGTGTTAATATTGTTAGACGTGTTATGGTTAGGGAACATAGTCTAAAATGATAAGAGAATTGTGTTAAAAATTAGCAAATGTTAATTAGAAATATTTTAAAGTTTGTTTGAATATGAGTTTTATTAGATTTTGATTTGTAAATCCAGTTTCTCTTTATAAATAAAGCCCATCATCTATAAATTTCCTTAATACATCGGAATTAAGGTAAAATTCAACATAAATGTTTTAAATAATATCAATTTATAGTTAGAGAGAAATCGGTTTTTTAGCCGAACTCATTTAAAAGAATCAAAATTTTTTATACTGATCTAATTTGTATAAATTTTCTTACACAAAACTGCAAAACAGTAATTCTGATCAAATCATTCAAAATTAGAAGATTTCAAATGCATTATAATACTTTATGACGCCATTAAATCCTTAAATATTATACATATTTATTTTATTGTTAAAAATTAATTTCTTCCAGTAAGTATTGTGATTCAAGAAATAATACAATGAGGGCATAAGAATCTCATAAAGTTCAACTTACTATAGGAGCACTATAAAATGCTAAATGTCTGCTTAAGTTTTTATAAAAAAAAACACACGAAACACTTGACATTCCAATTATGACACAATAAAATATAAAAAAATGGAATTATTCATTGTAATTGGGCGTATATTAAGTTTTCTTGCTGCTGCTGTTGTTGCTGTAATATAATGATGTGTTTAGGAGCGAGAAGACATTTAAATTTCTTAAACCATGACAACAGTGCCAATGGCGGCAATAGTGGTGATGAGAGGGAGTAAGACCGTCACCAACTACATTTCATTGAATTTTTGTATAATAATTTTTTATAGCTTTATTTCAATACTAATATTAATATTCTTTACAATTCACTTGCAGAACAATACAACTTGTGATAACAATTATAATTGTAAGTAGTATGAACAATTAAAAAAAAATAACGAATTGGAACATTAATTGTTTTTTTGTTGTAAATATATAGTTTATGAGATCATTTAGATTTTTATTATCATAATAAAATTACAAGTACAAGATAAAAAATTTCTATATAATTTGTTGAATTTGATCGTATACATATGCATATTAAGATGCATAAATATACCCTATACCATTTAAGTGGGAAGGCTATATTGGGTTTGTGCTGATATTTGTAACGCACATTAATATTGGTCCTATACCTTCCCTAAAGTTACTAATCGGCTCAGAATCATTTCTGCTATGTCCGTCCGTCTGTCCGTCTGTGTATGTAAACCTTGCAATCAAACTAAATTTTGTAGATAAGTTAATAAAATTTCGTACACGATACTCTATTGTTCCAGGGACGAAACGCCGAATAGGGCTTTTAAGTTCATAATTAAGTTTAATTTACTCGTATATCGACAAAAAGCTGCAAAACGAAGCTTTTATGGAACCTCATGACTTAAATATCCACAATTATTTCAACAAAAAATGACTTACGTATATCTGAGGCAAGATGCAATTCAACTTAAATGCTTTATTATGAATACTAAATTACATTTTATTTTTTGTATGGTCGGCCTCGCCCGACTATAATTTCTTACTTGTTGTTCCATTTACTGAATAGAAAATTTAAAAAATTTTAAAATATTGAATTGCGACAACTTCACTTAAGATGATTGGATTGTGATTGTGGAAGTACTTATTTTTTAGGGTGAATTTGATCGAAGAACGACTATCTCGTGCTTAAATCCGACTTTACAGTTATATTCTGTGTTTATTAGTCTATCCGCTAATTTTAACTAGATTCGAAGCACACACTTTTGACAGATGATTTAGATTATTGGCTACAAATCCCATTTAAAAAATTAAACTGATATAATTAATAACGACTATTCATTACCAGGTAATGTAATTAATAACTACATTACCTAAATTACTGATTAGTAAAATTTAAATAAAAATATAAAAAAGCAAGATCGACTACAGTTACTGATCGTTCCCATGACAACAGAATCTTCGCTCCGGCACGATCCGACTCATACTTGCAAAAGACAGCTGTATCAACCGAAAACTTTTTCCCATAAAAGAACTATCCGTCACAGTCGAACTATTACAACAACAATAACAGCTACAATTGCTTAGTTTTCGTTCGTTTAATACCGGGATTTAACTTTAAACATATATGATTCTCAGGAACTTGATACTGAAGATATTGTATCTTAAGTATTCCACTTTTAAAAAGACTAAGATTAAACCAAAAAGAATTAATTTTTAATTTGGACATTGACTGATTGTAGAATCTTTAAATTTTAAAAACACAGATATATTAATACACTCAAAAAAAAGAATTCAGCCTTCCGGGCTATAATCAACCCATATCGGTTTCAATAGTACGTTAAGACCGGTTTGTCTTCAACCGAGTGCAAAATGATTGAATCAGTGTTGATTTTAGTGCAATTTTAGCCTTTTTGTGTGTAGATATACATTTTTATATAGACTCTATATTATAGAAATATTATATTGTCATCGTTTTCAAAAGCCTTAAAATCATTTTGAGAATTTAATTCTATAAGAAAAGTATTGGTTCATAATTGATGTTAGGTCCGATTATAGAAAAACCTTCGTAAATTCACTTTTAAATTGATATAGTTTATCTTATTATTTTGTGAAAAATACTTTTGCATACGTAATTCTTTGACTATCTAAATATGCTAAACATTTTTATTTTCCAATTAAAAATCATTATTAATATTCTTCTGTAAGGAAAAACACTTAATAAATTTATTATCTATAATATTTATGGAATAATTAACGAATTACAAATTGTGCGAATATAAATGTTCTAAATTAAAATTATATTATTATCTATAACAAACAGGTTAGAGAATTTAATACATTCATTTTGTTGCGTATAAATTGCAAATTCAATTTTATATCCTGTCTGGTGGTAGTTATCTTTTCTCAATAGTTTCCATATTTCTTCTCTTTATATCTCCTGTTTCTTGTCAAGTTGCCACAAAAACTCCGGGTGTGTCATCCGGTGTTGCTTTCATTGCTCATAAATTTAATCAAACACTTCAATGGAATAGTTTTAGTTATTTTGTGTTTGTATTTTTTATGTTGTTTTGCCTCTTGTACGAATGGTTTATTTGTACATTTATGCCAGTATGATGGTCTGCCATCTATCTGGCTGTACGTCGTTCCTAGTTAGTTTTTATAAACTTTTTTGTAAAAGGTTGTTGCTCTATCTTGTGCTTCTTCTTCATCTACAGCTCTCGCCGGAAATCTTAATAACATTGAAGATATTTCTCTAGTTTTATGTTTTTCTGTGCAAGATTTCTTATGCGATGATAACCAACTGAGATTATTTCAATTACGTTTGGTAAAAAAAGCTTAAATTTTTTTGCAAGTATGTTTCTTGAATGTAGGATATGATATTTTGGATATATTGTATGAATTCAAATATTTAAGCAATTATTGGTTTAATATTAACAAATTGTGTAATGTAATTTAAAGCAATATTAATCTGTATTATTGATATTAGAAAATTTGTCTTTTAAGTAGATTTTGTATCCAATTAATTAATTAAGGTCGATTTTATATCAAATGTGTCTAAAATTTTGATTTTAATAAATTGTTAATTTATAATATTCCAGCAAAATCTTTACTTACCCGGTAAGTAGGCAAGTAATATGGGAGTAAAGTGTAAGTAGTTACATTTTGGTGAATAACTACTTATTTTTGTTCGACGATTACCAAAAAATAACTGGTTACAAATCTCATTACCCGACTTTTCTTGATTTAAAAATAGTTTTACAGTAATTTTTATGTTTGCTAGTCTATTCTCTTACTCAAAGCCCCATGAAAAAGTAATTTTATCATTCTATCTGGAATGGTTTCTACACATATGTAAATATCAACATTTCTTGAAAAAAAAAACTTCCAAAATCGACTATGGTTAGAAATACTTACTTATTCCTTATTGGACATACGCTAAAAAAAATTAATGTATGTTATTGATAACGACAACTCATTACCAAGTAATGTGTGAAATAACTACATTAACTACAATACTCATTACCAAAATTTTAAAATATTTTACTGGGATGTTATACATTATAAACAGTACTTTTACACTACACCACATGTAGGGAGGGTATATTGAGTTTATTCTAATGTTTGTAACGTTTTTTGTGTCGATTAAGACATATCCATTCGTACATCATTACGAACTAATGGCCATGTAAAGGTGTGAAAACTCTTTTTTGACCAAATGGCGAAGCTTATTAAAAATTATTATAATCGGTCCATTATTTTACCAAGCCCCATACAACAGAACCCCCCGAAAAGGGCTTCATAACTATGTTCAATAACAAAAAGCGACACACTTATGTTTTATACAATAAACACTAATATCGCGATGAAATTCAGTAGAAATAAATAACATACAAATATAAAACTATTCATTAAATCTTATCTGGATTGGACCTTATAAAGTCTGTTTCAGAAATTTGGTTTTCATCCATAAATTACTTATATATTATAAAATATTCAAGATAAATGCTTTTTTATGAAAAACAAATTATTTCCTTTTCCTCCCGTGGATCCTGTCCTATACCCACCTTAAAGTACACCAACCGGAATCACTGTCTGAGTCGAATTAGCTATGTCCGTCTGTCTGTGTGTCCATGTAAAGCTTGTGCGCATGCTACAGGTCACAATTTTCAAGCCAATTTCATGACTTGGCACATACACGTATTTTTGCCCAAGGAAGAACGCTATTGAAAATAGGTAAAATGGGTCCATTATTTATTTAAGAATAAGATCTGTAATTTGGCCACATATGATATACGAATACGTTTACAAGGAAGGACAAAGATGAAACGGATGAATCCCTATGATTGTTTCCTAAAATCAAATTCTAAATGATCTACTAGTCTGTATATGTAGGAAACCAAGCATTGGCACAGGGTATTTAATATTCGTCATGGTCTCTGAAACATTACGTATTAATACGTAATGTTTCAACTTAATTAATTTTCAACTTAATTATTTCTATAAATCATAAAATTATATGACTTTTTAGAGTAAATACATGTGTCATAGTAAATGTAAACTACATTATATTTAAATACACTTATTTTTGACTCATAAATAAGTTAATGTCTGTAAAGACAAACACAATACAAAATTTTATTATTGCTGTAAAATTATTTTGTAAACGTGCTTCACGAAAAGAAAAACATACAAAAACAATTAATAATAAAATAAATATAAAACATTTTGAATGTGATATTTTTTATTGTTTACAATAAACAAAAAGTTCAATGAACTAAATGAGAATGCAATTATTATTTATTTTTTTTGGGTATTTAAAATTCGAGAGTGTGTATGATTTTTTTTTAATTTAATCAAATATAATGTCAATTATTGTGTATTTGTTTGGAAAACATTTTCAATGGCGGTTGTTATACAAATATATGTATTTTGTTATATTTATATTGGTGTCATAAAAATATTAATTAGATGAAGTTAATGGGTAATTGAAGTTGAAATTTTATCTAATATAAACTGATAAATAACGATTGATTAAAGAAGTGAATGAAATGAAATTTTAAATTGTTTTGAAAATGGAAAACAAAATTTATTTTATATGCATACTTTAAGGCATATACAATGAAGTACCGAAATTGAAACAATACATTGTCAAATATGAGCTTACCACGCATGTTAACATTTAGACAACGGATGTGTTTGAAATTTAAATAGCACTCAGTTATCATTTAGACAATCACCGTCATTGACAAAGCGTGGTTGTCATTGCAACAACGTATTGTTGTCATTTTGATTACGCTTTGTGTCATTTCGACAATGCATCATTGTGACCTCGCCAACGCCGTCAACGCTTTCTGTTTGCAACACATTATTGTTTTTTGTTGATTTCAAAACGTCGTGTATTGTTTATATTTTTTTAAGATTATAAACACTTTGGTGTCAATTTGGTACAATTATATAACACTAAACAGATTACGTACTCTAAAAATCTTTACTGGGAAGTTTTTGCAGGGATTTATAAAGTAAAGTGCGCTTTTGAGTGTTGAAAGTTGTCGTATAAGTTGTGTAGTTAATTAAAGGTCTGTTATAATTATACCCTACACCACTATAGTGGGTAGGGTATTCTACGATTGTGCTGATGTTTGTAACATACAGAAATAATGGTCCAATACCCACCTTAAAGAAAACCGATCGATTCAGAATCATTTTTTGAGTCGATTAAGATAGTTGATAGTTGAAATCGGTCCATTATTTCACCTAGCCCCAATACAACCGTACCTCCCGATTTGAACTTTTTATTCCATAATTACGTCAAATATTCTATTATCTCTCTAAGAATTGGCACAAATAAGTTTTATATAAGTATAAATGACACTGCAGATTTTCGTAAGGATCGGCCCTTATTTGATCCTAGCCCCCTTCAAAAAATGTCTTAAACATCTAAAATTGACTTGTAACCATTTGTATCGCAATGAAACTCAACAAAATTAACTGTTATTTAAAAATATATTCTTTTCACAAATTTACCGAGGATAGGCCCATATTTGACCTATATAAAGCCTCATTTTGAAACTTCAGTTTTTTTATCAATAAATTGTTTAAATATTTTGGAATTATGATTCAATAATATTCAACATAAAAGTTTCTTTATAAAAAGTAAACATTTTTAAAATATACTCATGGTGTAGGGTATTATATGGTCAATAAATTGCTTTCCTACTTGTTTAAAATTAATTTGATGCTTTTATTTGCAATAAAGAGAATCCGGTAAAAATAAAAAATTTAACTGTATATACATATATATGTTTTTTCTATGTTTGTAGGTCTGTCTTATTTATAATCAATTATTTATCGTTTATATTCTCATCACATATGTATTTATAGAATTATTAAAAAATTATATTGTGAATTCATTCTGTCTACAAAGTAATTGTAACATTTAAATTATAGTTTCTGTGTAGCTGCAATATACAACAATCGAATTTCAATGTTACACTTGTATGTGTTATGTTATTTTAAATAAAAAATGTAATTGCTATAATTGTATTACAATTAATTAATCGTTTTATAAGTTTTTATTATTAAATAATTTTGTTACATGCAATATGTGCATTGGGAAGAATTTTTCCAAACATCTGATATAAAAATTGGCGACATTTCTAATTATTAAAATATATTTATTTAATTACAAAAAAGTTTATGATTTATGGCTACAATAGGGAATTTCGATATAATTTGTTAAAAAAAATTAATGAAAATTTAAATATTTTAAACAACAAAATTTTTTACACAAAAATAATAAGTCATAAAAAACAATATCTTAAATAATAATAATAATAATAATAAATATATAATTATTTAAAATTAAATTCACTAATAAATATTCACAACAATTTAAAGATAATAAACGTTATTTTATTATTTTACAACCACATTTGAGATCAAGGTGTTAATTTGTGATAATTTGTTGACACAGTGCATTGTCATTTATATAAAAAAAAAAAAAATAAACATTATCGTCAACGTCAAAATTTGACATGTTTATTAAATTGACTTTAATCTAGATGCGAAAAACGTCATAAAATACTTTTATACTAATACTCAACATAAATTTCAATTTACGTTTTAGTAAGTAACTAAAATATTAAACAAATATTTTATGTTTAAATGAAATTATGGATAAAACTAATGTAGTAAATGTGAACTAAATAATTTACATTAATATGTGCTTATTTTATTTCCTTTCTGGGCTAAACAAAGAATTTCCGTTTGTAATAAAATTTTTTTTGTCATAATTTTTGGAGCGTTTTTAATATATTCCAGGAAAAAGTAGAAAAAGTATTAAGTACTTGAATTAAAAAATATTTCTTTTGTAGAATATGATATAAATATTTAAACAAATTATGTATGCATTTCTCATTTTTTTTTCTTAATAAGGCAAGAATTTGCAATTTTAAAAGCACACAATTATTTCTTATTAAGGGGGAAACATACTACATCATTATCATGTGATAATGAACGATAAAATTACAGTTTATAATTAGTTTCAAAATTAAAGGAAAATTTTAATTTATAGAAATGTTTAAATTTATTAAAAAAGAATAATATTTTCAAATAAATTTATAAAAAAATTGATAAACAAAATTTTTGAAAATATTAGATTTTTCGGAAAATTATTGAAAAATTCTCCATTTTCTAAAAATTTATAAAAAATTCTAGGATTAAACATTTTTGAAAATTAAAACTTTTATTTTTTTGAAATGTTATGAAAAATTCTCTTTTAAAGAATTATTTCAAAATTATTTTATTAAAAAAATTTTGAAAAATAAATTTTTTTTTATAAAATTTTCTAAAATCTTATATTTTTTAATTTAAAAAAAAACTTTATTCGAATATTTGTCTCTTCTCTTATTGAAAAAATTTAAATACTTAATTGATATTTTTTTTTAATTTTAGATATTTAGAGAAAATTTCTATTAACAAACCATTTTTGAAAAATCATTTGTATTAAATTCCAATTTGTGTAAATTGCGTTACAACTGTAGTTCATATAATGTAAAAGTAAAACTGATCATTTTAACTTCCTTCTTGCCATATTTCATATTTTTAATTTACATAAATTTCTGCTTGCAAATACTAGTAACAAGCAACAGAAAATAAATCAGAAATTCTTTTAAAGAAAAATCCGACATTAACACAAAATAAGAAGAAAAAAAACGTAATTCAAAAAAATTTTAAATTCTATTTAAGTTTCTCCATTGCATTATCAAATGAATAAATAAAATAAAATAAAATCATTGCAATACAGTGTGTTAGAAACAGACAAACTACCGGATTAAAAAACTCTCACAAGGAGTCGGATTAACTGACTGAACTTTTTATATTTATAAT
Organism: Lucilia cuprina; assembly: GCF_022045245.1. Lineage (NCBI taxonomy): Eukaryota > Metazoa > Arthropoda > Insecta > Diptera > Calliphoridae > Lucilia > Lucilia cuprina. The sequence continues at coordinate 13,917,446 of NC_060952.1, read as the reverse complement.
TAAATTATTATATTTTTCATTTGAAATTAAATAAAGAAAAACATCTTGACTTTATTTTGTATGTTAAGGAAATAAAGAGCAATTTGCTATTGCTAATGAAGATGATAATAATAATAATAATAATAATAATATTGCTGTTGTTTGCGTTCCACAGTATTTCACAATTTCTCATTAATATTCGCATGATGTTGCTAGAGATTTTAAATAATTTCACAATTATGTTAAAATGGAAAGAAGGAATGCATTAATACAAGTTGTTGTTTTGTGCTGCTGTTTTTATAATTATTTTTTTTAGTAATATTTATTACGTTTTATAAAATTCCTTTGATATGCAGTTACTTTTAAAAAAAAAAATTTATAATTTTGTTTATTTAAAACAACTTTTAGTACAATATGGTACGTCAAAAGTCTTTTTTTTAGAAGTACGGAATTTATATGAATTGTCTTATTCATAAACATCTATCAAAAGTTTATTGAACAAATTTGGTATGAACATTTGGTTTATAAACCTTCAACAAGACGTTATTAATAAGACCATATATATGTATGTTCACAACAAGATTTCGTACAACTTCACCAGAAAGAGGCGGTAATATAAAGTCCACGCCCACTTTGTATATTATTGATTATTTGGAATTCTTGAGTACAATAAAATGGCAATAACTTAATTATAGACAAACTGGATCAAGTCTTATAAGAAAAAGATTTAAATAAATAGGCGTACTTATAAAGATGACACGCCTACTTTTTATATAGAAAATGTATACATATAAGTAAAAAAATAATGGGTTCATTTTGATATGCTAAACACATATGTGTCAAAATATCCAATATCGGTCAAATGGTTTTCGAGATATGGCTAATTAAAATACTTATTAGTTTAACATTATTGTAGTAATTCATCAAAAGTCCAAAATCTTATTCTGAAGCATTTTAACAATTTGGTTTCTTTTTCCCCCATAGCGACTATTGTATATAATTCCTCAATATAAAACATTAATTAAACAAAATATTCCTAGTTGTATCACAAAAAAATCTAAGATAAAATTCAAATGTAAGGAAAAACTTAAACATTGTCCCCCATATCCTGGTAATTTATGTAAATTAGAGTAAGAACCCTTATGTTAACTCTCTCTACAACCATAGCAAATATTATAAAAGTCTAATAAAAAAACTAGAAAATAAGTAATTAAAGTTCAGACACAAGCCTTCTCACACTATTTGGCCCAGCAAGGGACATGTCATTATACAAAAAAAGGACACATAAAAATACTAGAATGGATGGCCGCTTTGCCAGACTTTCATAAATGTGTAAACGTGCGTTATTTACAAAATAATAAAACAAATAAAAAATATATTATACTCGTAAATAATAAAAACAAAAACAGTTTGACCCTTAAGGATTTTGATATTAAAATCGTATTAATTTATTTGTGTGTTTACTTTTTTGTTTTTCTCCTTTTTTTTGCTTCTATTTAAGTTTATTTGTGAAAGAAAAGGATTTATTTTTAACATTTACTATGGTTTCGTAAATAGGATAGTAGTTGAATATTCCAGACACTTGTATGAAAAAAGCACGTAATCGTAATTGTCAAGTGTGACGGAGAATGTATAAATGTTCAGTTAGCTTTAAGTTCTCTACACTTTAAGAAGAGAAATCGTACAAAAATCATGTTGTTTTGGTTAAAAAAAATAATGTTTAAATATAACTTGACCATCACCAATTTAATTTAATATGAAACAATTTAATTTAATAATTTAGAAAATTTTGATTTATTTTTAATTTATTATTTTATTGGAAAGTGTAATTTTAAATCAAATGAAAAAATATAAATGAAAAACCGAAACATTAAATATTTCAAACTTTTTATACCAATGTCCGTCCGTCGCACAGTCCCTAGATTTTTAGAGATTAAAATTTTTCTATATATTAAGGTATTCAAGATATCGATGGACTATATTTAAAAGTCTATGAATATACACAAGTTTGTAGAAGATTACAATAACTGTATATCTTATACTTTTTGCATGTTAACCAACCGTCTTGTCTATACCCGAGCAAAATTACGTACATCAATACCCAACATACCTGGGTATGTCATACAATTTAAATGGCTATTTCATATTTTTATACATTTCTAGTATATAATTCAGATAATTATTAAAACTAATTTAATAAAACGTCTGTATATATAAATTAAATAGATTTTGATCATAAACCATTAAATTTTAGCAATTTCTTTTAAAGTTTTCTTATTGCTTTCCTATTAACAAAAATATTATATGCAAAAAACCTAAAGAAAATGTCTTCATAACGAATAATGTACATTAGCAGAGTTTCACTTTGTAAAATTTTGACTTCAAGAAGCTATTACTCAGTGACCGGGAAAGATAAGTGAACAAAACTGTTTATATATTATTTATCAAGTTGTATAGAATCGTTAAAGAAATTGTTTTGTTGTCGTAAGTAGGGAAGTTTTTTTGCAAAAAAAAGATTGCCAAAAATTTAAATTTTAAAATTTAAACTTAAATTTTTTTGTTTATATGAAAAAAAAATAATATAATTAGCATAATATTTTTTTAGTCATATACAATAAAAAAAATTATTTCATCAAAATCGGCCCATATTTGTTAAGGTTACAGGGTCCACAAATATATCACATTCAAATTTATGAATAAACCCACATGACTCTGTAGTTGGTACTAAATTTGTTGTTTAGTTAATTTTTTTTCATAAGATACAAGAATATACATATATAATTCTAATAATAAAACATAAAATTTATAATAAAACTTAATTTTTGTCCGATAACTGACATATAATTTGTATACATACCGGGGTATGTTGGGTATTGATACACGAGGTAAAAATAGAAAATCGGTCATAAATCGGATTTATATACCTATAGCTAACTAAAAAACTAAAAATGTATAGAAAACATTACTCTGAAAGCATAGTATAAGCCGATACGATATATAGATCAAGAGATATATCACTTCAAAAATGAAAAACATACCCGGGTATGTGGGTATTGACATAACGGTTAATGGCGTAAATGGAACTAAATTATTAAAAAACGAGTAAGGATGTATAGTCGGTTATTGCCGAACATATGATACCAGTGTGTAGTATGTAAAAAAATTTAAATCTTTAAGGGAAGTTTGTATTGGGGCTTGGGTCAAATGAGGCCCGAAGACTTGCAGTATCTTTTAGAATTTTAACATAATTATGAACTCAAAAGCTCTATTGTAAATTAATACACCGATTTAAATTATTTTCAAAAGGCTACTTGGCCCAAAATCAAAGTATGGACCCTAAAATTATATTGCAAAATGCGATCTGTATCATTGCACAAAGTTTTGTAATGCTATGTATGCACGATTGTTTGATCTTACAACGTTGGCAGTAAAATACACAAAAAATGTCTAACAATACAGTCAACTTACAAATTTTATCTTAAAATATTTTCAGTAATATTTTTTTTTGACAACGTTGCAAAAGAAAAATTGTAAGTTCAGACGATTAGTAGACATTTTCTGAACATTTTACTGACAACGTTGTAAGATCTGACAACCGTGTATCACGGCTTTAAGACTAATATTTTTTGGTTGTTACAAACATCAAGTATAAAAACACTAGAATATGAATCATCTGTATATGATTAAAGACGACAATAAAATTAACTAATTTTTAGCATAATGGGAAAAATATCTCGAAAACTATTAGGCAAATTTTAATTATTTTTTGACGGATTTGTGTTCAACATGACTAAACTAGCAAATGACCAATTTTTGGAAAATACAAGAGTGTTTACAAATTACCCTTTTCTTAAGATAGAGAATGAAAATGAAAGATAAAGAAAGATTTTCTTTTAATAAAAAGTTTACGAATTATTTTAACATTTAAAGTCTGAAGAAACCAAACTGTTCGTCATATTAGAGGTTTTTCAAAAAAATAATTCCCCAAACTTGGATTCAGGGCAATTTTAACCATATATACATATCCTGTTCTCAGCTTTAACAATTGTGTAATTTTGTTTAACCACAAAACATATGCAATGTATTAGACTAAAATTGCAAACTTTTTTTACAAAAATAACCCAGAAGATCTAGTTGAAATTAATTGGAATTTAATAAAATTTAATTAAGACTTAAAACAACTATGTTTTCATTTACAAGAAATATTATCATGAAAAATTATATGTAATATGAAAATTAACCCATCATTTGCATTTTTTTTTCATTTTAAATGTAGCAATATTTTACAAGTTATAAATTTGTACAATGACTACTACCAAACATTGTACATAGTTAGTAATAGTTTTAGCTACCAACTCTCCACCCGGTTTTATAACTAATACTTTACGAATTAGTTGTTTTAATTTAGCTATTTTAAGCAATTGGTTGTTGTTTATTATTTACGACATGACTTTGAGTGGTTTGTTATTGACTTGACATCAGTTGTGAAAAGCGATTTTTTCATTATTTATTACCTTGAGCCTGTTGCATGGCTACCGGAAAAAGTAAAAAATGGTAATACAAGAAAAACCAAAACATTATATACATACGACTGAATCACTCTGCACAGAAAGTTAAATAATGTTTTAGATATAAGCAAGAAAACGAAAATATGCCAATGCATATAAAAGCATATTTCATAAATTACTGCAACATTTTTTTTATATTTTGATGATTTTTACTATTTTTATAAAAATACTTTTTAAGGATACTTTTTTTAATAAATCCGCTATTTAAAGAAATTTTCAATGATTTCTCTTTTTCTAGAAAAAAATTATATTTATAGAAAATGTTTAGTAGAACATCTATAAACGAAAAATTTTGCATTTTCTTTAAATTTAACCAATTTGGTATTTAAATGTTTTTAATAATATGCGAAATTAAAGTTTGACAGATAACCATTTTAAAGATAATAAAATAAAACATTTATTTATTAATTATACTTTCCTAACGATTAAAATAGCCATTAGGATAATACCATTAAAAACAATTATTTCAAACTAATTACCAAATCACATTAAACTCATTATTTTGTTATTACTCAACCGTCCATTAAATTTCAAAAACTGTTAAACTAATCAAAGAACGATTTTCCGCACAATGTGATTTAAATTGACAATTTTAAAAGTTTTTGGCCATTAAATGTTGTTTTAGCTTAAAAATAATCTTTTAATAAATCAAAATATTAATACAAACATAAGTATAGCAAGTTAAATGGATCAAACAGAAAGCACAAACAGATTTATTATTATAAACTTATGGCTTTTGTATTAAATTAAAAAATAAATTTTATTATAAATTATAAATTTTTATAATTTTTACGTTTTATTGATTGGCGCCAGCCAAGCAACGCCAACGGAAATTTAAACAATCAACTGTACAGTATGGGCTAACAATAAATGGCACAAAATTAAAAAGTTAAAATTATATAGAATTTAAATGTAAATACATTTTGTTTTTACATTAGGGTATAGTGAACTATTAAAATTTGATTAAAAACTATTAAAATTTAAATGTACAAAAAGCACACTGTAATTTTTAATTTTTAGCGAGTTTAGGTTACATACTACTTATATGTCAAGTAAACAGGTATGAACCCAGAAACTATACCATATTTGTACTGCACTTTTCGACGTTTGGTAAAAACTTTACATACAAGTATCCACAAGAACGTATGCATGTTAGAGACGTTTCTTTCAGAGTAAAACACCCCATAATTAGTTTGTTGTTTGGGCTTATTCTGGGAAACTTTTTCTGTTGTTATTTAAAATGCACTTCCTATTCATGTTTATTTTTGCTGAAGAGTGAGTAAGTGTTTAAGTGACTGACAGACTGTGCTGACTGTGAGCGTGAGAATGAATATGTAGGAAAATTTAATAGCCTGTCATGGTTTGCATGTATGCCTACAAATATACTGACTGCCCACAATTGTTTACATTAAATTCCTTGTATATTAGACAGGTCCTGTTTCTAAGGAGAAAAACTAAGGTACTTTCACGCCAAATGAAAGCCTTGCTAATTCTAAGATAATGTATCAAAATGTATGACCTATAATAAATATTTGGTAAGTTGGGCCGAAGTCTAAGAAGTAAGAAGGTCTTTTTCAGAGAATCTGAATCACATTTCTTACAAAGAAAATATACACCATTTTGGCATCACACAAAATCTCTCCGAAACCCACTTTAATGTTATCTTTAAATAAAATAATTTTTTTATCAGCGTGAACATCAGCAAGTTGCATTTTGGGGCCACCCTAACGTATATGTGTAGTAAAAGTTAAGAGTTTTACAAATACATATTCACTTATGAATGTTCAGATGGAGCCTTAACGTTATTTACATTAACCTGCAATATTAGTATTATTACGTGGGTATGCCACTAGAGTGTCCCGGGTAACTGATTTTTTAAGAGTATAATGTAGGAATACCAAATCAGAAAAATGTTTTTTAAGTCCTTCAGTACAATATTTTTGAAAACAATATTTTCAAAAGGGGGAACTCAGATCAAGATTTTAGGGAACCTAGGCCCTTAA
>NC_060952.1:13844745-13910796 GCF_022045245.1 Lucilia cuprina | reverse complement strand
TCTCGAAATTTGTTACTTTTTCAACTTAAATTTTTTATATATAATTTAAATTTTTCTATATTGGAAATGAATAAACATATGCCACTCGTTAAAACGAATAAGAATTTAAAGAAGCTTATTTGAAGTACATATATTTTTTAAATCAGATAGGAAAAATTATTGAATTTTTTTAACACAGTCGATATTATGAAGTACTTATGCTATGTATACACGGATGTTAGATCTTACAACGTTGGCAATAAAATGTGCAGAAAATGTATAAATGTCTAATAATACTGTCAACTTACAAATTCTGTCTTGCAATATTTTCAGACAACGTTGCAAAAGAAAAATTATAAGTTCAGACGATTATTACAAATTTTCTGAACATTTTACTGACAACGTTGTAAGATCTGACAACCGTGTATCATGGCTTTAAGTTTAAAAAAACACCGTATATTTAGTAAGGACCTTTTTACTCGCAAATGATCGATATGAACATGTTCGTAGAAATATTGTTTTATTTGATTATTCGTATAGGTCATTGTATTATTGATTGTTTTAATTTGTTTCCCTTTCTTGTTGATTATTGTGTTAAACATTAAAAAAACCCAGCAAACATTAACATCACTATTTAACACGTTGACGTAAATGACAGCTAAAGACATCGAGCATGGTCCTTCGTAAATACAAATCACGTCTATGTAGTGTTATTTTGTTCAATATATATTTCAGTATAAATCGGTGTATAATATACATTTTTTTCAGTTTTATCATATCAACAACATTTTTAATTAAAATTTAGATTCCGGCAGTATTCGCGAAATTTAACGAATTACTCAAATTTTTCTAAAATTAAGTGTGCACTTAAGTTGATTTATCATTTTTTGAGTGAGCCTCAACGATTTAAAAACAGTAACAATAACATTAGCTGGATTTATACAAACAGATACTAATAGTACGTTGGATGAATTGCGGATTTGATTTTCGTCTTGAATCTGTGATTTTTTACACTGCAATGGTCTATATCATTCTTATGTTCTGTTAACAAAAATTTATTTAAATGTCTGCTGGGTATTTATAATGCAAAAATACTGACTGACCGACTATCTGTAGCATGAGGTGTAAGTATATGAGTACAAATAAGTATATACACTTACACACAACATAAATACACCATCAAACGGTTGTTGTTTATTGCCGTGTTTAAAACTTGTCGTCATTTGCTATTTCCGCTTGTTTCCCATTCATCATGCATTTACTTATTTATTCGTTTTCATTTATTTGAACTTTATTAAGCTCGTGTTCTTATTTCTATACCAAGAACCCATAAACTAGACCTCACACACCAAAGAAATAAATACATACTTTTATATACGACTAACGTAAATACACATATTCGAAGAAATACATACATGGGAATATTATAATTAGGGTATTCGATACCTAAATATTCACTGTTGCTAATTATTTCAAATTTAACTGAAGATAGAAACGCAACAAATAACAGAGCGGATGTTAGCGCTTACTTTTGTAGGACTATATCTTAGAGGTTCTCTGTTATAAATCAATGAATTCAACATAAAACATTATTAAAAAATATCGATTTTTTTAATTATTCATTTTACCAATTTGCATTCCCTAATACATATTAGTGCGTTTCTCTCAATAATTTCAGTTCATTCAGTTGGAAAGTATAAATTACTAACATTTAAATGCTAATTACTTAAATTAGTTAAGCTAAAAGGTACATCATTGTATTAGTTTCTTCTTTAACTTCGCTTTAATACTTCTTAGCCATTATTAAATTAACAGCATATGTATAAGTTTACATACATACGTATGTATGTAATGGGTAAATAAGCAGTTGGAGTTGAAATTAAATTAACTTTAACGTAAACTGTGTAAGAAAATGCTTTCTTAATTTACATTTTCCGTCATGAGAGACTTATTCAAAACATGAGTAAATAATTTGTAAGGAATAGGTAATTGCTGAAAAACGTTTCCAAAATGATATAATTAACCATAAAGGTCATGTAAAGTGAAAAATTAGCAAAAAAAAAACTCAAACACAACTTAAATTTCATAAATTCGAGCATTTTTTGTCTACAATTTAAAATTTAGTTTCGAAAATATTTGAAAAAGGCAACGACAATAACTGTGAATTAAATATTTTTATTGAAACTCTTATCCAAAAACATCACAGATCATTACTGAAGAAATAATATAACAATTGCTTTCAAATTTTAATTACAAGTTTATATAATACTCAAAGTTCGAGACCTTAAATTAAAATTTAAGAAAAGAAAGGAAACATTATTAAAGATATTTAATAGTCAGATAGAAAAGGAAAACCACGACTGAAGAATAAAACGAAATTTGATATATATAGATACACCTACAGGATTCGCAGAAAAGCTTTCGCTTGTCACGTACAATATCGTCATAATTTACTTCATATTTTGGAAAACACGGTTCCGAGCACGATAATTCCAGGATGACAAAATTGTTTTCCAAATACTCCTCTATTTATAAAAATCTATACCACTCTAAAGGCGTACGAACGTCACATACTATCATATGTAATTGTCCATACGTACATTAGAGTGTCCCGAGGAACAGCATTTTTAAGAATTTCTTGTATTTCTTGGAATACCACTCAATCTATGTGTATTAATGTACTAAACATGAGAAAAATAAAAAATATTTTTATTTTTGAAATGATCATCAGTTTCCTACCAGCAATTGAAAATCCTGACCTCAGTGTAATTTTTGAAAAATAAAATATTTTAGGTTTTTTTGAAATGGGTCTTTAAAATTCTATAATTTTGAGCAAAAACTATTTTAAAATTTTTGTAGAATATTTTTGGTCCACAATATGTTTGTCAATGAGATGTAGAGGAATATTATTTTTGTTAATTATTTTTCCCACGATAAGCTCAAAATTACGGAATTTTTGACACCTACCCAGTAAAATATTTTAAAAATTTGGTAATGAGTATTGTAGTTAAGGTTTTTTCATACATTACTTGGTAATGGGTTGTAGTTATCAATAACATAAATTAATTGTTTTGAATAGATTTTGTGGTCAATTGTCTAATTGTATGTCCAATAAGGAATTAATTATTATTTCTAACCTGAGTCAATTTTGGAAATTTTTTCAAGAAATGTTCATATTTACATTTGTAGGAAAACCATTTCAGAAAGAATGATAAAATTACTATTTAATGTGGCATTGAGTAAGAAAATAGACTATCAAACATAAAAAAATAATTATAAAATTAGTTTTTAATCCAGAAAAGTCGGGTAATGAGATTTGTAACCAGGTTTTTTTTTTGGTCATCATCGAACAAAAATAAGTAGTTATTCACCCAAAAAGTAACTGCTTACACTTTTTTCCAATATTACTTGCCTAAACTATGTAGTTTACCCGGTAAGTGTAAGTAAAGATTTTGCTGGAAAGTTCGAAAAGATTGCAGAACATTTATTTTGAACATATTTAACTGAGATCAAGATTTTCAAAACAATTGTTTTTTAATCCTAAAGTTTGAACCAATTCTATAACTTAATTTAAATTTTTAAAAATTTTAAATTTTTAGACACTTATTTACATTTATTAAGAACTAGATGTATAACACTACCACCACCAATCTTCCAAAAATAAAGAGAAGAAATTTATTTTTATAATATTTGAAATACTTATTTATTTAGAGAGTCAATATGAAACTCTAATTTCTTACTTCAAAAGCAATACATATGTCAAATATTGTCACTGTGCAGTATTCACAATTTTTTTATGTAAATTTTCTCATCTAAACTATGTATCTTAAAATATTCTCAAAAATATTTATAAATTTATAATGTGTTATTTTAGCCCAAATACTTTACCACAAAACTGAAAACACATTTCTCATAAAAATATCTAACTGAAGATATGCATATTTCTATAAATATTTTATTTTTAAATTTGAAAAATATTTATGCAATTTTCTTCCTTTACAAATAAAATATTTTGAGGTTAATGCCGTTCGTTCACATTTGTAACAATCAATTATTTATAACATGTTTTTTTTTGTAATTTACAATAATACAACAATAAAATAAGGCTTTGGGAATGGGTGGTTGTTTTGGTATAGCTTTGATTTGGGTTTGTTTCGTTGGCAATGGCAATTGTGGGCCTGTTGCTAGTTGTATTATACTACCACTACACTGGTAAATGCTACTACATCAAACCCTCGACTAACGACGTCTTGGTTATTGTTGTTTCTACCAATTTGGATTTTTTTATTGGGATGAGTAAATCTTACAACAACCAACATTTTTTATTTAATTTACATGGCTATTTTCGGCAACTAATGACGCATATCGAGGAATTACTGTACTAGTATAAGTACTACGATTACAGAAATATACAATACAACAAATAAATATTTTAGAAATAATTATTTTTAAAATAACAAAGAAATGTTTGTACTACATACATACATATTTACCTTCAAGTTGTTAGAAATTTACAAAATAAAATAAATAAAATGTACAAGTTTCGTTTTTTTGTTTTCTTAACAATTTTAACAACAAAAAAATTTAACCCCTTAATGGGAATATTAAAAGGTATTATTGTTGAAGAAAGAAAAATAATAAGAAAATCTTTGTAAAATATTAATAAACACAAGAGTGTGCCAGCTAGTATTAAATAGATTCCGCAAGTGAAAATATTTTTTAAAATTAAAAATAAATACGGAAAACACATTCCTGCAAAAACTATTCCTCGTGATTTAATACCAACAGTGTTTTTGATCACATGACCATTTTACAGATATGATTTTCAAATTTACAAAAAGTTGACAAAAGCAAACGTAAACAATGACAGTCTTTCTAATGTCAAACAAAAACACCTATAAATTTGGTAAAACAAAAAAAAACTATTTGTGTTCCCTACATTATTATTTTATGGGTCTATGTTTGCTTTTGTAACTTTTTATCTTATTTAAAGTCTCAATATGAAAATATTTAAAAAAAATTGACATTTTGTTTCGGTCCTATTATTTCTTAGGTTGTAATCAGTCCATGATTTTACATAGCCTCCATTGAAATGTCTATTGGGATAAGTCGTCAATATATCATTTTAAATGTTTACCTACTTAAAATATAATTACATTTAAACCTAGACTTTATTAAGAAAATTAGAATCTTTGAAACAATAAGTCTATATAGAGGTCTTTCGTAGTGGAGTGACTATCTCTTCGTAGTCTGATATGCCTAACTATAGTTTCTCACTTTTTTTGTAAATCATTTTACACATATTTTTTGTATAAAGTGTATTTTAGCTAAAAACAATTGTTGTTGAGTAAAAAAATTTCGCCACTGCCACAGATAACAAACAATTTTTAAAAATAAAATAGCACTATATTTTATTGTAAAAGAATTTCAAATTGTAAACGAAAATAAAAACAAAATCTAAAGATAGATCGACATGAACAACTGTTCAAATTTACATTTATATGAACGAGTATAAATATTTGTTTCTGTGGCAGGGTAATTTTTTTTTTGCAGCTCGTACCATATGAATGCAAATATAAAAAAAGCATTATGACCTTTATAAAAATGTTAAATACCGAATTCAATTTTCATCACAAAATTTTAGCAAATTCAGACAAAAATAAACACGTGCTTATATATGAGGAAGAGAATATTGATTTTGTTTTTCGCTATATATATAGTCTGTCTATTGATGTACGTAGGAAATCTTCAAAGATGTTCATTTTAAAACCATAGATATACAAAGTTTAATAGTAATAAAATATTGAGTTTTCTTATTTCGTTTGTATATCAAAATTCTATTAAAGACCAGCAAAAACTTGATAACTTTCATCAACTTACTTTTGACATTTACATACATACAGTTTCAGATCTTTTAAGTACTCTGTAATACCTTACATTTAATTTTATATCCATATAATCATGTATGTTTCTGTAAATACTTATTTAAGTACTTATTTTTAAGTGAACATGGTAATTGTTTGCCTCCTATATCATCACATTGATTGATTACTCAATACTGTTCGTTTGGGAATTCAATACTACCCGATACTTTTAACGGTTTTGTTTTAATTTAAAAGCTCCAATGAATAAGTAGTGACCGAAACCACAAACTTACATTATCTTTGACTATATAACGTCTTTTAACGAATCTTTTTCTATTTACTTTGCAAAAACTAACCTATTATTTTACTCCGCGAAATCATTGCTTACTTCGCAGAATGAGTAAATTGTAAACACTGATATTGTTAGCTTTTGAACTCTTACATTTCAATGTAGATTTTTGCAGGGTTAGTTTCTGGGACGATATAACTATGCCCCTCTGTCTGTTGAAACGGGTTGATGTAGAAGGCTGACATTTTCCAGAAATATTAACCGCAATGGTGCAGTGAGTACAATATTCGACAAAAGCTGAAGATTCACACTATGCGTTTTCGCGTTGTACTTGAAACTTGCAGCATAAAAATACATTTATTCTACTTTTTGACAATCACGTATAATGCAATAAAGCGTAGAAGGCGTGGTAAGGACATCCAGCTTAACAAACACTGGCTCTTTTTATTAAAAAATTAGTATTTATCAAACTACTTCTATGTAAGCGAGAGTATATAAGTATTTGCCTTCAAAGCGAAAATAATTTAAAGTGTCTTTATTCGATTTTTAGCCCATTAATTTCAAACATTTTCTGAACCCTTATTAGATTTTGTGTCATCTAACTGTCATTGTCCTGCCCTAGCTGATCACAGAATGGGTCTGCTAGGTAGCTATTTTCTGCACGACCTAGCGTGCGACAAACTGGTTCGGTGGAGACCAGAGTGATTAGGTTGAAGTGTACTAAAACGCCGACCGTTCCCTCTCGTTTCAGGTATCACAAAGGGATCAGAATACTGGACCCAAGTGTGTCCCCAGTGATGACATCGCGAGGACGACCTGCCTACCTAACCTAACCTAACTATCTATTAAAAGGACTGACATTTTCCATAGTAGTATGGTATTAAAAGAAACTAATATCGGAACGATTTCATCTAGTTCCCATACTAATATTACCACTGATACAGTCAAAATATGTTTATTATAAAGAATATATTCCCTGAAGAATAAATTCATAATAGATTTACTGTAAATTTTAGAGACATTTTCATCTCGACCACGTAGTACCATATTTAAAATGTAAATTTTGTTTTACACTATAAACGTAAGCATTGTTTAAATTTTAAATGTTATACAAAAACATCACAGCATTTCGTTAAGGAATCCACCGCCCCACAATATCCCCTTCCCCCTCAATTAGTAAAATAAAAAATATAATAGAAATTTTATTATTATTTTGTTCGTTTCTATTGTTATTTGGTATTAGTGCAAATAAACTACATATACATACATATTTATAGTAAATATGTATTTGTGCAGAGTAGTTAGTAAATAAAAGAATAACTAAATAAATATAATTTTATTTAGTTTTTGTAAATTTTTTTCCATAATAAACGTAATTATTTTGTTGTAACTTGGCGTAACAATTGTATTGCATTTATATTATTTTGGTATCTATTATTTGCATCTACATAAATAGTTTTGCTACAAATCACACAGACAATTAAGTGTAATATAGGAGCAAATATTTAGTTTTAGTAAATTGAACCGAAAACAAAAAATTATCCAACACATCCAAGAAATTTAAATTTTCATCAGTTTGTTTAAAGTTTAAACACTATTATATATTTTTTAATTTTCAATAAAAATACTAAAAGTGCTATAATTTTCTTCGTAACTGTTTATACAAAAACCGACAACAATTTAAATAATATATTTTTAATAAACCTTCACACTAAATTATATATTTTTAATTACAAATTCTATTGTTATTTTTTTGTAAATCACTTTAATATTTAATGTTGCAATCTCATAGGAATTTAAGCCAACTGTTTACACTGAAAGAAATTTATATTACAAGTTTAATATTATAGCCAATTATTTTTGAAAGTAGGTCCTCTCACAAATAGTTTTTATAGTTTCTATCTTTTATCAAAATATGGAATGAGATCGCTGTAAATCGTTTCGATATACACAGTACAACCTCTGGTCTCTGGGTAAAAAAGATGACAATGTTATACAAACAAATTATTTTCATATTTACAACCAGTTTGATACACACCATGCTCAGCATGTGCTCTTTTTCTATCATCTCAAACAAGTGGGCCTGATTCTTTTAATTGTAAAAAAATGCATGGATTCGTTTTAACACTTCAAAGCATTAAATATATTTTAACAGTAAAGAGGCAGTACATTACAATTAAAAAGGCTGGTAGTTAAATCAATAAACTAACTGTGGAGGAGAAAAGTATAGAAATTAAAAAAATTCAAACTATAAAATTAGACTAGCAAAATCTTTACTTACCCGGTAAGTAGGCAAGCACTATTGGAGAAAAGTGTAAGTAGTTACATTTTGGTTGAATAATACTTATACTTGTTCGACAATGACCAAAAAATAACTGGTTACAGTTATTTTTTATATTTGCTAGTATATTCTCTCACTCAATGGCCAATTAAAATGTTATTTTATCATTCTATCTAGAATGGTAAATAAATAATAAACTTCCAAAATCGACTAAGGTAAGAAACAACAAATAATTCCCTAGTAGACATACGCAATAGACAACTGACTACAAATTCTATTCAAAAAAATACATCATTTTATTGATAACAACAACTCATTACCAAGTAATATATGAAATTTGAAAATATTTTACTGGGAGATCAAGTTTCTATCAGTTAAATCTTTAAAAACCTTCAAAAACATATATTATCCACTGTATTAAATACGATTGGTTTTTAATCTAAAAATAATATATTTTACACAACATACATTTGTACATAACATAAATATACTGTAAAAGGATTACATGGATAAACAGAGCAGAAAACAGGGTAAGGTTTTTGTAATTTTATTGTTGTATGTATATTGATCATTTTTGATGAAAAATGCAAAAAGTTTTTTCTAAGGATACCGCAGGATATTATCCTTTTTAGCATGTAGTGACATCAAATTCTAAAAAATAACTTATTTTTCTTTGGAAATAACCATTTACTGTAGCTGTGTACTCAAAATCACGCTCAAAATCGAGAAAACTCTTGGGATACCGGTGTCCCGTATACGTAAAACAGTTAAACCATTTGAACTAGGTTTCTGAATTTCAGTCTTTTATTATAACCCTTCAAAAATAGCTCTTACCCCCATTATCACAATATCTGGTTATTTTCTATATTAAAGTTAAATTGGCAGTTTTCATACAAAAACATTTTAATCGACATAACTTTCGGTTAAACGATAACCGTAGATGGAGTTAACGGGGTTAGTGAATTTTTTAACTTCTGTGAAATTAATGTTTAATGAATGAATTTGTTAAAAAATACACATTAAAAATTAATATGAATTAAAAATAAATATAAATTGTCAATATACAGCATCCTGTGCTTATGCACTAGTAACTTGCAGCAAACAAATACGTTGAAATTCCACTCTTTTGACAGATCGGTCCACTTCCGATTTATTTACTTATGAAGAAGGTGTAACAGATAGTCGATATTGCTCAACTTACATTTTTATCTCTCTCGCTATGATGGACATGTGCAGTAAACCAAGTATTTAAGGAAGAACACATGTTGTGTGTTAAAACAAAGAGACATTATTTTCTTCGATTTTGTTTGGTATTATTTTCCTGTTTCACAGGTTTAGTGTAAAAATTAAGGTGGAGTTAATGTAGCTTACAAAGGTAATGTGACTAACGAAGGTAAATAGATATGTGGTGTCTGACAGTTTTAAAGAATTTACGTCAATATTTTGTGTACATATGGATGTGGATGAGACGTGTGTTTGTAATAATAAATGTACATTAGGGTGGCCCCCTGGCTTTGGCAATATAAACGCGAATAAACCATTGCCACCATGTGCTGGCCGAAGGGTTCTCTCCAACAACCGGGACAAGACAATGTCATTATCTCTTCAATGAGGGCTACCTTTTCCCGTGGTACCAGATTACATGGTTCTCTGGTTCGACATCATGTCAAATTATTCAAGAAAAGGACGAGGATACCTATAATCATCACAGTTACTGGAAGCACCAGTTTTTCCCGTAATTGCAATCACAAGAAAAATGTGCTCCCTGGCTCCGGAAGGAATAATTGACTCAAAATTATGAAATATGATGCAGATTTTTCTATTTTTTACAATATATTCGATATAATTTATATATCAAAATTAATGGTTGTAATAAATATTTTTTTTCTATGTCTTTAAGTTTTCGATTTAAGGATGTCTCTACGAAAATCTGTTTGTTGAAATTCGAATTAGTTCCATACGTTAAGAGCTAGAGTGCTTAAATTCTCCAAAAATGTTCACTGATATCATATTAAAATATCATAATATTCCTTTACGTGAAATATGAGAACAGTTTGAAAAAAAACTTATGATTTGACCCTACTCACACAGCAAGAATGAATTAAAGTTCATTTAGATACTTCATTTCCTTTCATACAATCGGAATCACCTTAATGTACAAGTATTATTAAAAGTAAAAATACTTTACTTATGTGTTATAATTGTGCGAGGGCTATAAAGGAAATATGTGTATTATTAGAACAAGGACAATATAAAATTTGTTTAAAATCAAACACTATTATTTCATTCTTCAGATTCAAATTTTTTCATAATAAAATTTGTATTCGAGTTCAAAAGACGGTCCGCTTAATTTGTCAATATTATTTTCCAAATTATTCTTGGTCATACATCAACCATTCAGGACTTCTTAATGCTTTTAAATTATAAACATTGTACCTAGGAAGCTTTATTATTTGTGTATTTTAACTCTCGTACATTTTTACATAACAATAAATTCTTGCACTTCCTTTTACTTTTACTCCATACTCTACCTCAGGATTACATTTGGCGTAATATTTATAATTGATGTTTGTAAATTTACTTCTTGATGGATTTATGATGAATAATACTTATGATGATTGGGTAAGTAAAAAATATATAACACATGTATGTCTGCTTTTTGGGTGCGGTTTGTTTGTGGTAATAAATGTTGATGGTTTGAAAGACGACTTGCAGGATAAGGAAAAAAACAGAAAATCCTATTAATGAAAATGTTTTATTTAACTTGGCGAAGGAGAGATTTATAATTGCTTGATTATATATACATACATACATATATAAAGTATGGTGTTTTATTTTGAAATGAATTAAAAGTT
The DNA here is from genome assembly GCF_022045245.1 of Lucilia cuprina. Lineage (NCBI taxonomy): Eukaryota > Metazoa > Arthropoda > Insecta > Diptera > Calliphoridae > Lucilia > Lucilia cuprina. Next base: position 13,899,528 of record NC_060952.1, on the reverse strand, counting down.
TAATCGATATTCAAGAACAAAAAATTCTCATACATTTTTAAACAGTCAAATAAAACAAAAATGAATACGTACAATATTGGGTGTTTAAGTAGGAAGTCCTATAAAGTATTTGTGTAGCATACTTTTAAGGGTAAGCTTATTTATAAACTTTAATTAAATATAATTTTTGTTTTTATATTGCTTCTTATTTTTAATAAATAATAATACGTTGAGTGGTCGTATTATTAGTAATAAATTTTATTTTATTTAAATTTTTCATCATTACAATTTCAAATTTAAATGAATTATCTATAAATTTGTGTTTTTATTGCTAAGAAGTAAGTACATCACTTCTATGACTCATACAAACTTAAAATCTTTATATTTAAATACATATCGAAATTCCATTTGAAAATGTTTACAGCAATTTACAAATTGTTTAAAATTGAATTGCAAATATGTTTTTCTTTTTTTTTTCCTCATCATAAATAAATACAAAATGAGGTGAGAAAATCAACTTCGCAACAACTAGACAAACGAATACAAAAAAAAATTAATTTAATAATAATTTGTATAAAACTTACGTGTTCAAATAAACAAGAAAATTTCACATTCATTGTCTGGCGGACAAACGAACTTAAGGAGTGAGATCGAAAAATTCTTAACATACATATATGTTTATAAAAAAGAAACCACAAAACTTACAGCTTTATTTTTTTTTATTTGATTCAAATTATTATTACAATTTACAAAAAAAAATATTTTTTATAGTTTTAATCACTAGTGATGAAATTTTGAACCCTTTTCGGAAACCCTTCCATTAACGTTTTTATAGTGCTTTCTGTCACTTTGCTCGAACATGTAGTCCATCTCCGTTTAAAATCTACCACACTTTTGGACACCTTTTTTGTACTCTTCAATTCTCTTTTAACAAGAGCCCAATATCTCTCCACTGGCCTTAGCTCCGGGCAGTTTGGAGGATTTGCCTCTCTTGGTACAAATACCACATTATTGTTCTTGTACCACTCAAGGGCTTGTTTACCATAGTGACAGGATGCCAAGTCAGGCCAAAAATAAGTGGACACATTATGAAGTCTTATGAATGAAAGCTGCCTTTTTTGTAAACATTCCTTGATGTAAATTTCGGTATTTATAGAGCCCGTTGTAACAAATGATTGGCTTCTTTTGCCGCAAGCAAGATATTGCTTGCCATACCAAGAACATTCTGGGAAATTTTGTCTGCTTTTGGGTCCTAAACTTTTCTTCAACATTCCCTCGGGCATCAGCAACATAAAACTTTTGACCTGGAAGTTGCGAAAAATCTGCCAGAACATACGTTTCGTCATCCATTATGCAGCAAAAATATTTTTTTATAAAACTTGACTTCAATTTCCGTGCTCTGTTTTTGGTCTCTAAATTTTTAGCAGCGTTCCTGTCAGGAACTTTTTGAGCCTTGTATGTTTTTAAACCTGCATTAGCTTTAACTTTTCGTACCAAATAGTCCGAGCACTGAGCTAACCGAGCTGCTTTCCTACCGGATGTGTTGGGAGCTCTTTTGAAAATGCGTTCTATTTTTTTGGCTTTAGAAACATCATGTGGACCATTCCTTCTACCTGAACCAGGTTTTCTATCAACTGACAAGTTCTCCCGGTACTGTTTAATAACATTGGAAACAGTTTGACGGCAGACCTTTGTATGCTTGGCCAACTTTTTGTAAGACCAAGTTGGGTTTAGTTGAAAATATTTAATAGTTTCAGTACGCACTTTTTTCTGGTCACTCATTTTAATCAGATTAACAAAAAAAATTAATATAATTGGCATTACACATAATAACTGACATGTTTTTCAAAGGTAACTTGATCAAAAAAAAAAAGCAAATAATACTTTGGTTGAAAAATCTAATGAAAAACGTGTGTTAAGAATTTTTCGATCTCACTCCTTACCTACAATGAAACAAAAAAATGAGAAAAAATTAAATAACTTTGTTTATAAATATTTGTATCTGCACTTCTTTTATGGGATTTTTTTTAATCTTATTACAGTTTATAAATCATTTGGTTTTGTAAGATAAAAAAAACACAAGTTTTAATGGTCATTTTCTTGGATGCCTGAACAAAAGAATTTAGATAAAAGAAAGATAAAAAAGAATAAAATAACCACCAAGAAAAAATACTTCTTTTCTAAAATCATTTCAAATAATTCATAAGTTTGTTATTTGACCGCGGTATTTTATAAATAAAATACACTGATAGACAATTATAGTTTTCATTCACTCATTCCATATACATATTCAGACTGCCAGCCACTTAATCTGATTGTAAATAGAGGGAAACTTTATGGAAACGTTTAAAGCGTATGAATTGTGTATGAATATTAATGGCCTTTTAAAACTATAATTTTCATGGCTATATTTTATTCTTAATTAAAATTATTGGTTTATCGGATGTTTACAACAATGAATAAAAATAAAATCATAAAATTAAAAATAATAAATTAGAATTATATTTTTTTTTACAAAAAAGATTTATATGATTAACAGCTGTAGATGAAAGTTTTATAGATTTTTTTTGAGAAGTGCTTTTAATAGCTTTTAAATTAATCTTAAGAACTTAAGAAATTATGAAATATTATTTGAGAATAGAAAAAAATTAAATATTTTTGACTATACGATTTTAACTAACGAATTTATGAAAATTTCGCCAAATGGAACATGATTCTGTCTAAATTTGGGCAACAAATCTTTACAAAATTTTTTTACCAGCAGAAAAAATGTTTTTATTTTGAAAGGCCCTCTTTAAATAAAAAAAGCTTAGATTTTAATTCAGGGTTGCTTTTTTATACCCTACATCATTATACATCATTAGAGGCTATTAACGCACAAAAATATTGGTCCTACGCCCATCTATACCGATCAACTCAGTTTCACTTTCTTAGTCGATGAAGCCATGTCCGTCCATCCGGTTGACTTTGTGCGAAAGCTACAGACCGTTATTTTCAACATTGTATAACATTTGAAATTTCAATAGGATGAAGACTATTGAAAATGGCTGAAATGGTCAAATTGGTTGAAATGGTCAAATTGGTTGAAATCGGTACATTTCCTCAAAAAATTTCACAATATTTTTGAAATTTAGTTTTTCATCAATAAATAAATCAATAAATTTTCATCAATAAAATACATCGGAAAATTTTACCATAAAAGTTTCTTTATCAAAAATAAATAATTTTTAAAATCAATTCATGGTGTAGAGTATCTTTTGGATGGCCACGCCCGATTTTACTTTCTTTTCATTAGTAAAATATTTACTAAAAAATAGTTTTTTAGTAAAAATTTTATTTTTTGTAATTTTTAAGTCTATAGAAGCTGATCATCAAGTTAACCAAGTGCGACTAGTTTCGAGATTGCAATACATAGAAATATTTTATATAAAATTCGAAAATAGAATTTACGAAATTAAAATTTTTTTATTCATCCTTAATGAAAAATTTTAATTTACAATGCATGCCTATAACAAGTCTTCTACACTGCATTATGTTTAATCTTTAAAGGTGTTACAATGAAAAACTTCAAGTTGTGTCTGAAGGATACATAGATATACATACGTACATTTTTCATTATAATTACAAGTAAAACCCAAAGTAAAACATATTTTTCTTTATTAAAAAAAAAACTACGATCAATGACATTAAGAACAAAGGCAAATTATTACAATAGCTTTAACAAAGACACCTCAATAACTACGTATTTACGGGGAACAGGTAACTTTTTTGTAATATTTTAAACAAAGGAACAAAATTAAGTGAATAAAAAGGATATATTAAAAATACTTTAATAACTTTGTTTAATAATAATTTTTAAATAAAGGAAACATAAAATTTTCAAAAAAAAACTTTTTAAACGAACTATGTATGACAAACACAAAGTTTTAAAGTAAAAACAGTTCAAAACTAATTAAGTTTAACTAAGACTTTGTTGGAAGCAATAAAAATGATACCGCTTTGTAATAACAAAAAATTGGTATTTTATGTGACATAAAAAAATTAAAATAAAAATTTCAATTTTATTTTTTTTTTTTCAAAAGTAATTGTAAACTAGTCTTTGGTCTTGCAGTAATTTTCGCTGCATATTGTATACTCGTGAAACTAACTTTCATTGTCGGCCTGGTCTTCTTCTCTTTTAACTATCACTTAAACAATTATATGCAGGTTTTGTTGTTGCATTCATTGGCTAGTTTTAAAAACTAGCAATTTTTCTGTAAATTTCACTAAATCATTTCCTGTACCATTCATTATTTAGCATTTAAGTTTAACTGTTGCTGCTGTTGCAAAATCCTAGATACTACAAATTGCATGCTCACTAAAGATGGGCTAGATGAGTCATAATCGTTACACTGACGGTTAAAATTTTAACTGCACACATACTATGATAGTTAATTTTTTGTTTTTGTGTATAGCGAAAACTGCTAAGCTGTTTTAGACATAAATTTTATTTGAAATGTTGTTTTGAAATTTTGCAGACTGAAAATGTTGTTAATTAATGATTTTGTGTTGAAAATCATACATACTATGATTTTCTTAATATTGTTGGATAAAACGAAATTGTCATAACGTTCGAGGACACGACAACAATTGTGACAAATGAAATGATGCGAGAGTTGTGACCCATTAACACACTCGCTACAATATTTGTAATATTTTCGTCTTGTTAAATACACTTCTTTAAAACATTTTTGATTTCTAATTAACCGAATACTCTAATAGAACTAGAAGTGTTAAATGGCTGAAATAGCCAAATAAAACTATCACTTGTAATTTTAAGTTCACCCCCTTAAATTATTTAAGATATAATTTGATCAACAAAAATCCTGTTAATTTTTTAATGTTTTACTTATTAAACGAAAACTTTACAATTTTATTTTTGTTTAACAAAATTGTCATACATCAAAACAATTTAATATCTGTAATGCGAATCCCTCTCAAAAAACACAAAACCATATTTTTATTGTGGGGTCAAGGTTTTTATCTGTTTGGCGAACGTTTCCATTGTTACAGGTACACTTATCTGTCTGTATAAACAACTGAGTACTCGCAAAAAAGCACACATTATTTTTTGCGATCATAAATTTAATGAATAAAAATGTTTGTCTTTTAATGATTTATTATAGCTGTGGTTGACAAAAAAGTTCTTACTTGCGCTACTACTACTACTTACAATTGTATGTATAATACGAACGAATGAGTATTTCGTTTGTTATTTATTGTTCAAATACATGGTTGGCTTTAAGTATTATTTACATGGCAAAAAAAGTGTATTTACTTTTCCCCCATATTGTCTTTATTACTTTACATGCACACATATATTTTGTATCTGCCGGGTAAGTAGTTGCAGAACGTGTACGAAAAAAATTAACATATCTGTGAATTGTTGTCATTATTAAATAACATTTGCAGCAAATTTTAGTCAACAAAATCGTAAATAGAGAGTAACTTAATGAATGAATTGACTGACAGACTGTCTGACTTGTATTTATTGTGCAATCAATTTTCAACGTGTGCGGAGACCATGCAAGTTTAGTTGTTTAATTCAACTAATATAATAATTTAATCCAATCTATCGTCCACACCAACATCTATTTATTCATTCTCATTCTCAACCATTGGAGAAGGGTTGACGGACCGACTTTTTACCCGGTTGGCTTAATGCAAGTCATGTGAATATTATATTACAATTTTATTAACAAAAAATTATTCAATTTCATTTTAATGAATACTGCTTATGACTCATGCGAACATGTTTATTAATTAACGTTTAAATTTCTGCATTACTTGGCAAAATTTAGTGATCTGAAATTTAAATAAGAAAAGAAACCGGAACACATATAAATGGTAATGGACACTCCCTACTCGATGGCCACAAAATTAAAGACATATCCCAACAACAAAAATTTCATTATTTAATTAAAAGTTCAGTTCTACTTCAGTTCTAGTTACTTATATATATTCACTTTATTTCATTTAAGTATTTGGAGGTACAATATATTCTTAATACTAAGCCCGCTAAACCTTATGGCTTGACAGATGAAATATATATAGTTGAGTTCTAGTTTAGTTCTAGTTCAGTTCTAGTTCTAGTTCAGTTCTAATTCAGTTCTAGTTCAGTTCTAGTTCAGTTCTAGTTCAGTTCTAGTTCAATTCTAGTTCAGTTCTAGTTCAGTTCTAGTTCAGTTCTAGTTCAGTTCTAGTTCAGTTCTAGTTCAGTTCAGTTCTAGTTCAGTTCTAGTTCAGTTCTAGTTCAGTTCTAGTTCAGTTCTAGTTCAGTTCTAGTTCAGTTCTAGTTCAGTTCTAGTTCAGTTCTAGTTCAGTTCTAGTTCAGTTCTAGTTCAGTTCTAGTTCAGTTCTAGTTCAGTTCTAGTTCAGTTCTAGTTCAGTTCTAGTTCAGTTCTAGTTCAGTTCTAGTTCAGTTCTAGTTCAGTTCTAGTTCAGTTCTAGTTCAGTTCTAGTTCAGTTCTAGTTCAGTTCTAGTTCAGTTCTAGTTCAGTTCTAGTTCGGTTCTAGTTCAGTTCTAGTTCAGTTCTAGTTCAGTTCTAGTTCAGTTCTAGTTCAGTTCTAGTTCAGTTCTAGTTCAGTTCTAGTTCAGTTCTAGTTCTGTTCTAGTTCAGTTCTAGTTCAGTTCTAGTTCAGTTCTAGTTCAGTTCTAGTCAGTTCTAGTTCAGTTCTAGTTCAGTTCTAGTTCAGTTCTAGTTCAGTTCTAGTTCAGTTCTAGTTCAGTTCTAGTTCAGTTCTAGTTCAGTTCTAGTTCAGTTCTAGTTCAGTTCTAGTTCAGTTCTAGTTCAGTTCTAGTTCAGTTCTAGTTCAGTTCTAGTTCAGTTCTAGTTCAGTTCTAGTTCAGTTCTAGTTCAGTTCTAGTTCAGTTCTAGTTCAGTTCTAGTTCAGTTCTAGTTCAGTTCTAGTTCAGTTCTAGTTCAGTTCTAGTTCAGTTCTAGTTCAGTTCTAGTTCAGTTCTAGTTCAGTTCTAGTTCAGTTCTAGTTCAGTTCTAGTTCAGTTCTAGTTCAGTTCTAGTTCAGTTCTAGTTCAGTTCTAGTTCAGTTCTAGTTCAGTTCTAGTTCAGTTCTAGTTCAGTTCTAGTTCAGTTCTAGTTCAGTTCTAGTTCAGTTCTAGTTCAGTTCTAGTTCAGTTCTAGTTCAGTTCTAGTTCAGTTCTAGTTCAGTTCTAGTTCAGTTCTAGTTCAGTTCTAGTTCAGTTCTAGTTCAGTTCTAGTTCAGTTCTAGTTCAGTTCTAGTTCAGTTCTAGTTCAGTTCTAGTTCAGTTCTAGTTCAGTTCTAGTTCAGTTCTAGTTCAGTTCTAGTTCAGTTCTAGTTCAGTTCTAGTTCAGTTCTAGTTCAGTTCTAGTTCAGTTCTAGTTCAGTTCTAGTTCAGTTCTAGTTCAGTTCTAGTTCAGTTCTAGTTCAGTTCTAGTTCAGTTCTAGTTCAGTTCTAGTTCAGTTCTAGTTCAGTTCTAGTTCAGTTCTAGTTCAGTTCTAGTTCAGTTCTAGTTCAGTTCTAGTTCAGTTCTAGTTCAGTTCTAGTTCAGTTCTAGTTCAGTTCTAGTTCAGTTCTAGTTCAGTTCTAGTTCAGTTCTAGTTCAGTTCTAGTTCAGTTCTAGTTCAGTTCTAGTTCAGTTCTAGTTCAGTTCTAGTTCAGTTCTAGTTCAGTTCTAGTTCAGTTCTAGTTCAGTTCTAGTTCAGTTCTAGTTCAGTTCTAGTTCAGTTCTAGTTCAGTTCTAGTTCAGTTCTAGTTCAGTTCTAGTTCAGTTCTAGTTCAGTTCTAGTTCAGTTCTAGTTCAGTTCTAGTTCAGTTCTAGTTCAGTTCTAGTTCAGTTCTAGTTCAGTTCTAGTTCAGTTCTAGTTCAGTTCTAGTTCAGTTCTAGTTCAGTTCTAGTTCAGTTCTAGTTCAGTTCTAGTTCAGTTCTAGTTCAGTTCTAGTTCAGTTCTAGTTCAGTTCTAGTTCAGTTCTAGTTCAGTTCTAGTTCAGTTCTAGTTCAGTTCTAGTTCAGTTCTAGTTCAGTTCTAGTTCAGTTCTAGTTCAGTTCTAGTTCAGTTCTAGTTCAGTTCTAGTTCAGTTCTAGTTCAGTTCTAGTTCAGTTCTAGTTCAGTTCTAGTTCAGTTCTAGTTCAGTTCTAGTTCAGTTCTAGTTCAGTTCCAGTTCAGTTCTAGTTCAGTTCTAGTTCAGTTCTAGTTCAGTTCTAGTTCAGTTCTAGTTCAGTTCTAGTTCAGTTCTAGTTCGGTTCTAGTTCAGTTCTAGTTCAGTTCTAGTTCAGTTCTAGTTCAGTTCTAGTTCAGTTCTAGTTCAGTTCTAGTTCAGTTCTAGTTCAGTTCTAGTTCAGTTCTAGTTCAGTTCTAGTTCAGTTCTAGTTCAGTTCTAATTCAGTTCTAGTTCAGTTCTAGTTCAGTTCTAGTTCAGTTCTAGTTCAGTTCTAGTTCAGTTCACTTCTAGTTCACTTCTATTTCACTTCTAGTTCAGTTCTAGTTCTAGTTCAGTTCCAGTTCTGTTCTAGTTTAGTTCTAGTTATATATAAGGGATATACATAACTCGATTCCAAATAAAGTTATCAAGAACTGAATTATATAAACGACAAGAAATTGATATATCTTCATTGTCAATTCTTACATATAAATCAAATCTTTAAATCAAGCCTTTTAAGGCACAGAAAAAACATAATGCAACAGCTTTTATGACCTTGTGTAAGTGTAATTTTCCCACTTATTACACTTTACTCTTTCTTCAGTTTTTTTACTAGTTTTACACAGAATTGCGAATATAGAAATAGAACAAAGAAACTTGTTATTTATATATTTACCATAAAAAAGAATTTTATAAATCTAGATCATAAATCTTATAAATGTTCCAGAGAATTGTTTTACAAAGAAAAAATGTAATATACAAAATAACTATAGAAAAAATAAGAAACAATGCAGAGATCAATATAATAAATAAAATAAAAACCGCAACTACAAAACTGAATACAGATTGTGCTTCACACCAAAACAACAAATGACTCGCATAGATACAGATAGCTATACATAGATACAATTTTTCCAAACCACACAACTCATTACTAAATTAAATTGGTTTTAAGTATGAACATATATATTTATTTTCAGAATGTAACATTACAAATATCTCAACTATTTACAAGTGTCTGTTGTAAAATTTTGGAAAAATTATGTGTTTTAAAAAAAAATATAAGAAATGTTCGTAATTTTAAGAACTAAAAATGTTTTGATATAACAACAGTCAAAGTATTCCAATTGTTAAAAATACATATTTGTACTTTTAACAATAGTTTGAGGATTTACAAAAGATATCACTATTTAAGAATTATAAACATTATTTGTATTAGAAATCAAAGTAAAATTAGTATATTCTTTATCTCTTAAATGCGTACACTCCTAAAAATTCTAGAATTTCAAAAATTTTTACATTGTGTTGTATCGTATTTAATCCGTGATATTAGACAAAATTGTTGACATATTACTTCCCACGGACAATTTTTATTTCAAAAAAAAAAAAACAATAATACTTTTTGGCAGAAAGAAATTAACGTTCAGCAATTAATCTTCTGTGATACATTTAAAACGTTAAATGTATCATAAAAAGTTATATTCGCTAACTCTTTCGTTTGCAAACAGAAATAAACACATAAAAAATATCAAACAAAAAACCCATAAAAAATCTATTTTTTTATTTTTTCAAATTGATACATACACTCATTCGTATCTTTCACTTTCATTACCAAATGCTTGTTCATTTTTCTATACCTACTACAATTTGTTGCCAATTATTTTGTATTTATGCTAAATCTGTGCCAGTTGAACATTATAGTCAGTCAGTCGTTTTTTCACCAGCACCCATCGACAACAGAATGTCAAGTAGTAGAAAATACAAAAAGTATATCTATATAAAAAAAAAAACAAGATAAAAATGCCTCTTGCATTATAATCGCTTTTCATTGGATTTGGCACACTGTCATATGATGCTACATGTGGTAGAAAAACACCGATCTACCGCTGCTAGTATGAATGAAACACAAACCATAGAAAAAAGCCTCTAATATGTCAATTACTCAGATTAACCATGAAATTATGTAGTTTGTTTGAAAAGTCTGCTTTTTTGGATATATCAACAACTTGATATAATCATCTGATATATTGTTTAAAAAAAATCATAAAAAGACTATATAAAATGTTTAAATGTTAAACTGTTTTTAAGAAAAGAAAAACAACTACAAATTTTGGAAATCTGTTCAGTATTTTGCAAGAAAATAATAATCTATTGCTCGGTCGAAATTTATCACACCCGGGCAAATCGGTCAATTTCAAATCGCTCGAATTCCATCACATACTGGATTATTAAAATAAAATAATGTTATAGCTAAAAAAAATTATGTGGTTTTATTTTAAAAATGTACTTTCTAAACAGCTTTTACCAAATTTGTTTATATAAAGAACATTTTTGGCTGACAGAAAAAAAAACACAACCCAAATTACCCACTCATATAAAGTTCAAATGAAATTAAGTACAACGAATTGCAATTTGCAATTTTTTAAATATACATATGCTATATACATACATATCTACAGAAAGGTAAGTCATCGTATAACCCAAAAATAAGCTAAATAAATTTGCAAATGAAAACTTCCCCCCTACACAAACATATAGATATATTCATACAGTTCCAAATAAACAAAGACCCACTTCATGGTTTGAAAGATTGTTGTATGTAGATGGATAAGTAACCCACTTGAGATTGTTAGAAAGCAAACAGCAGTATATTTTTCTCAAATGAACTATTCGCTACACACATATACAAGTGTAACCAACAAGTACTAAAAAATATCTATATACATGCACCATGGGTCCAATGAATAAAAAAATAAAATAATTTTTAAGCTATTATTCCAGATTACTAATAAAAGAATAAGGTGATACAAGATGCAAAATTTTATTTTGCAGCAATGTCAAATTTCTCCATTACACGGTTATAAAGAATATTCAAATTAATATGAAGTATATCTCCTGAATTCGTTAGTCTCGTTAACCCTTGACATCTTTATTTGGCAACCGAAACATAGGACTTAGAAGTTATCTAGGAGAACAATTTCGGTTTCCTACCTATTATGAGGACATAGGTCGACAATCAAATAAATATTTAAATTGATTTTAATAGTGACGTTGTTTAAATATTATTCACAAAATGTTACCAGTTACGTTATGATACGTTCACCTTAATTTCATTTTGTTGACAGGCAAACAGCCCAAACATACACCTTTTCCAAAATAGAAAAAAAAACTTTACTTATTCGAACATGTATTACCAACATCAACTACAATTTTACAACAAATGTATACATATATTTTATTTAGTACGACTTACAAAGAAGGAAATAAAATAAAAACAAATTTGTTCTTAAAAAAAAAATTCCATAATTTTAAGCTTTTTGTAAATGTATTTATGTTCCACGAAACTACTTTTAGTCCATCATAAGGGATAGTCAAGCCGCAATTAAATTCCTGATCTGTGTACACCTTACATCAATACTTGTATAAAAATGCTAGGAGACTGTTAATGAGATAGCGAGACACTCAACATTTACTCTTGTTTAGATCAAAGGACACGGCGAAAGCTACTTTGAACATAGATCAATTTTATGGGGTCCCACTATCGGCCATTAAGAAACATATAGTTTAAACTATAAAATGTATGTAACATGCTCATGAAACCAGCAAGTATGCTCATGAGGGCGCAGTGGTCTCGCGTCGAACTTCATGAAACATCCTTTTTAAAGATTTCAGTAAAACTCATCTGAGCGTTCTTTATCACTGGTCATTCCAAATTAGGAAACGTATGGGTCTTCCATATACCTAATTCTGTAGAAGCTGGCACAACGATAAGGAGGAGGAAACATGTACTCATATTTGGAGTACCTATCCGACCCTAGAAACAAACCGATATCAAAAGTTGGGGTCGTCACATTTCTCTAATCTATCTAATCTGTCCGACGTTCATCTAAAACGTAGATAGATGTTAATGATCGAAGTCCCAAGATTAAGTTTTCTAATACTTATCATGACATACAATTCGAAATGAAAATAAAGAGAGAAAAGTCGAGAAAAAGTTTACGTAGGATTCTGAAAAAAGTGAAAATTTTCGATCGATTTAACATGGATGTTATCAGGACCGCATTTTATGATTCGGAATTATCAAACAAATCTTATATAAGATTACAATATGTTGAAATCGTCAGATTCATACCAATAATCATATAATTCTGATGTCCTCAAAATTAACCAGTCAACCCAGCCCATAATACAAAATTCAACCAAATTTATCTCCGTAGCAAGCCGTTAAGACACAACTAAAATAGATTTCAGAACAATCTATCCTATGTTTTAATATTGCCCACCGCTGTTTATGTACATATGTTATTATTATGGAAATGTTTACTAAAATAAAATCTTCAAATTTGCATTTGTTTTTTTTTTTTTTTTTTTTTTTGTTCGTTCATTATTTTATGTCTTATTCGCCTGATTAAAATGAGGTTGATTTTCATGACTATATATTTTTTTGCTTTGTTCACATTGTTATTTTTAAAAGGAAATGCCTACTTTTGTACCGGCACGTATTACCATATTGTTAAACATCATTTAATAATATCATAAACTAATATGCATTTAGAAAATAATCTAAGTTCACTGATTCTTCCCAATTTTCAATATAATTTTCTAATATTGAATATAATATACTAATACACAATCTTAACCAATAACAAGTAAGTTCACCTCCAAAATGCAAAGCGAAAAATTGTCTTTTTAACATCTTGAATCGAAATTGCATTTTAAAATTTCTTTCAACATCTCTCATATTTATGAATCCATTTCAAACTACCTACACAATTAATCCATACATAAGAATAATAAAAAATGCAATTGAGAATTGTTCTAAAAACTTGCAAATGAAGTCATTTATTTCTTTTATAGAATATTTGTTCAATTTCACATTTCTCGGTATTTACTCGTTCGTTTGCTCCAGTTATTTTTTATTTTTTTCTATCATTCAATGCTATAAAACTTTAATATTCGATTTGTTTGGTAACATGTGTTCAGTTCACTACACAAAACTACACTTGTTCAAAACTCATAATGTTTGTTGAATTTTAAATATGAAAACAATAAAAAAACTGAATAAAAATAGCTACAAAATACACACTGTTTATCTAAAAAGTGTTATCGTTGAAAAAGTGCAAATAAAAATATTAAATTTATATAAATTATTTTTGTTTAACTAAGGATTTGTTAAAAATAACACCATGTGTGTTGTTGGTTCTTGGTACAGATATAGAAAGAGTTTTTTTTATTCTTTTTTATTTTATAATTTATTATTCTTTACCATAAATATGTATATATGATAATATATAGAAAAATATGCCAAAAAGAAGTTAGATAAGACTGAATGTGTGTCGTTTGTGTTTTTAAAAGTTTTACAACCTACCTCACATTGATTTTTATTAGGCTTTTTAAAGAAATACCAGAGATTATAAATATGTAAATAATGTAGGCGCCATTTAAAATAGATGTTGAAATTACAAAAATAAAAACAAATATTAGATATTTAAATAGTTGTAGATCGATTGAAATTCCAAATTTGAGAACGTTTAAGATTGATAAAAAATCGTCATTTGGCATTTTCAATAATATATATTTTCTAGGTAAACAATAAACTTTTTTGTAGATTTTGTAAGTTGGATTAGAGACCTTGAATCTCTAAACTTTAAATTTAATAAAGTAATTTGACGTAAATTCTTATCGTAGAGAATGGTCATTTTCGTGTTAAAGATCGCTTCCTCTTTAAGGGCAAGATTATTAATACCAAATAAAACCTGGCTGTACAACTGTTTTCTGTAATAATTTGTTTGTCCGCTATCTCAATGCTCTAATGTAAAAGTTATTTGGAATGGTTTTTATATAAAAATATATGCATACGACGCGTTGGCGTTGTAACGTTGCAATGGTTGAATTGCTACAGCAAAAACATACATGGAGTTGAAATGCTTACACAAAAGCATTTTAAGTAAATATTTTTACAATATGATGACATTAAATTCAAGTACTAGTAGAGAATTGAGTAAGTTCTTACTATCGACCGCAAATAATTAGTTAAGTAAGTGGTTTGCTTTATGAGAAAAAAATCCTACAAGATACTATTAGTTTTAATAACATAATTTTTTCATTTGTCAATACTAAAAACTATTTTCGTTGTCTTCTAGTTATTACCAAGTTTTTACTATTTAATCTCTTATTTGTTGACTTCTAGTTATTACACTGAAAATAATCCATGCTCAACTTTACGAAAAAAAATTTCGTAATTTCTATTTTTGTAATATTTTCAATAATTTCGTGTATAATACGAAATATTATTTAATAAAACCCTTTTTTATTTTTACGAAAGTACGAAAACCTTTCGTAATATTTTTTTCTTAAATTTTAGCGAAATTAAACATAATGATATTAATTATATTATGATTAAATAAAACAAGTAGGAAAGTATAGTCGGGCATGGCCGACCATATGATACCCTACACCATGAGTATATTTTTACAATTTTTACTTTTATAAAATTTTTATTTTTTGTAAAGAAACTTTTATGTTGAATATTACCATAATTCCAAAATATTTAAGCCATTTATTGATAAAAAAACTAAAATTTCTATATGAGGCTTTATATAGGTCAAATATGGGCCGATCCTCGGTAAATTTGGGAAAAGGATATATTTCTAAATAACAGTTAGTTTTGTTAAGTTTCATTGCGATACAAATGGTTACAAGTCAATTTAAGACGTTTAAGTCATTTTTTGAAGGGGGGTTTGTATGGGGGCTAGGGTCAAATATAGGCCGATCCTTACGAAAATCTGCAGTATCATTTATACTTATATAAAACTTATTTGTGCCAATTTTTAGAGAGATAGCAGAATATTTGACGTAATTATAGCATAAAAAGTTCAAATCGGGAGGTACGGTTGTATGGGGGCTAGGTAAAATAATGGACCGATTTCAACCATTTTCAATAGGCTTCGTCCTTGTGCCAAAAAACATGCTTGGTCCAAATTTCATCAAATTATCTTGAAAATTGCGGCCTGTACCTTGCGCACAAGGTTTACATGGACAACCAGCCAGCCAGCCGGACAGACGGAAGGACGGACGGACGGACATGTCTTAATCGACTCAAAAAATGATTCTGAATCGATCGGTATACTTTAAGGTGGGTATTGGACCAATATTTTTGTATGTTACAAACATCAGCACAAACGTATAATACCCTCCCCACTATAGTGGTGTAGGGTATAACTACAACATTTTTATAAAATTTAAGAAAAAGTATAATCTTATTCGCGAATTATTTTCATAAAAAAAATGTGTGGAGAATAATTTTGAACTAAAATTAGAAAATTTATTTTATTTCGTAAATTTTACCATATTTATTCAAAATTCCCTTTTTTCCATTTATGTAAATTAATTTTTTCAAGAATATATTGCATTATACTAAAATATTTCGTACAATTTCGTATATATTAAGAAAGAATTTCGTGGTGCGAAACAACGAACGATTCGTACAATGTACGACATTTTTCGTATATATTAGGCATAGATTTTTTCAGTGTACCAAGTTTTTACTGCTTAATCTCTTATTCGTTATTTAGACGCTCTAGACAATTGGCTACATATCCTTTTCAACAAATTAAAATAATGCAATAGTGTCCACACATTACTAAGTAAGTATGAAATAACTACACAGCTTATATTACTACAATTCATTACTCATTATCAAAACTAAATATTAAATCAAATATTAAACTTAAATTCATTAAATTTATTTAGTATTTCTTATTTTAACATTAATTACATTAGAATTAATTTTGCGCTAAACATAAATTTTCACTATAATTTTGAATATTTTGTCATGTGTCAAATTTTTTGTAATTTATTAGAAACACACTCATTAGTGAAGACACTAAATCCCAGTGATCATTTTATACAACGTAGTAGACTAATATTTATATACATACATTAGTTTAAATTCATTAACGTTTAAAATTGTTTTTCTTAATTTCATGTGAAAAAATTAATTAAAAAGTCATTTGTTTTTGTGCGTTTTTTCAAAATTTATTTTTCCTTGTCAACAGCATATTAAAAAAAAATAAAATATTGTTTATATTTTATATAAATTTGTTGTTATTATTCTTTTTTATCATTTGATAAATGATTTATTTACATTAATTACTGTCATAAACTACTGTTGTTGTCATTGTTTTTATTACTAGAACTACTAATGTGTGTTAAAATGTTTTTTTTTTAACTGGTAAGTGGCGCAGTTTATTTTTATCTAAAACTGCATAAATAATAATAAAATAAGAGCATCGAAACGTTAATAAAATTTCATCTAAGTGAATAGAGTTCAGCTGTAGGCAACACTGAATCTTAATATACCTTTCTAAAATTATCAATTTAAAACTTTTAATAAGTTCTGTATTTTTTTAGAAAATTATGAATAAATTTTAAGTTTTTGAAATTCAATGAAAATATATTTTTCATAATTTATTTATAGAAAATTTGCAATATATAATTATAAAAAAGTCCTATTTATGCAAAATATCCTCAGATTTTTTGGTAAGTTTATGACAACATTAAATAAATTGAAACCCATTTTACATATTCTTCCTAAGGTAGGCTAACATAGTAACTATAATAAACTATGTACTTTAAAACTATCCCCCTTGAACTTGTATTTATTTTGTACATAAATATTCTTGTATTATCATTAATTCACTTTGCATTCAACATTCAATGTATCATGGATGTTTGTGTATAAAGAAAAGTCGTAGTTTAAATAAAATTTATTATTTTTACTAAATTAAGTTGCACATTCAGTTGCACAGCTACTTAAACTCCAACAAAAAAATGTTGTTAAATACATATATACAAGTACATAATTAGTTTTCTTATCGCACGACAAATGAATTGTTTTACAAAGAAAATTTATTATTCGAAAGCAAATGACAAACTGATACATTCACCGAAAAGGGTAGTACATATTTACTATTAAATACACTTGCAACGGAGGGTGTGTACGTTTTTGAAAATATTTGAATTTATTACTAATATAGCTGTTTAATAATAACTATTAATGTCAATACAAAGAGCCAAGCCATTTTTTTACACGAACCCAAAATATGTCAACAAATTTTATATGCGTTAATCATTGTTTTGATGGCAAACAAAATAGAAAATGCTAACAGTATAAAAAGATAATAGGAATCGTTTTTCAGATCTAAGATAAAAATTTTATTTTTAGATCTTGACTATCATATATATTTGTATTTGTACTAGAGCAAGTAGACTGTTAATAGGAATAAATATAAATATTGCAATTATCTGTAAGTGTGTGAACAAAATTTTTTAATGACACAAAGAAAAAATATATTTGTTTAAGTGTTTTTATTTGAAAATTTCATCAGAGAGAAGTTTTATTCTTGTAAAAAAGTTTAAAAATTTGTATGGTTGCATTTGATAGAATTTAAGTTGTTCCAACTAAGATTCCATCATTAAATATGGAATGAATTTAATCTTATCAAATGTTTTTTCAGCTTAATATCTTAATCAGCATTACTAGACACAAATCAATTTGTTATTTGTATGATGTAAATGGTCGTTATAAAAGGTGTGGTATACGGCTGTCAGATCTTACGTTGGCCTAAAATTATAATATGTATTTGGAAACGTTGGTAGTAAAAGCTTGTTACAAGACAAAAAAACGGACAACTTTTATCTATCTATCTATCTATCTATCTATCTATCTATCTATCTATCTATCTATCTATCTATCTATCAATATGTCAAGAAATGCGTTCTACTTGTATTCAATGAATGAGTAAATTTTTATAATAATTTCCCGAAGAATAGAACCATATTAAAATTAATTTTAAATTTACTACACAATTTTTGATAGTTGACATACATGAAAACTAAACTGTGCTTATTTACAATTTGTATGACAAAAGTAGTATCTTATCTAAAATTCCAATATTTTTGGTAGTTTAAATTTTAGCAAATATATATTAAATGCAATAATTTTTGTTTTTTAATTTCACCAAATAAATTCGCAAATTAATTTATTGCTTCTTTCATACTTAAGTACTTTAACATATTATACATATTATTGATATATTATTTCTTAATAATCTTTAGCAAAAAAATTCAATAAATAAATAACAATTTAAAGTACTTTGTACTAAATATTTAAATCGCAAATATGTGGCCACTTGTGTTGTCATTCAAATGAATAATGAAAATAAATAATAATAATGAAATTTTTATTTATTAAAGAATAAATAAATTTGTTCTTGATTTATATACAAAATATGTATGTAAAATTCATAACACATCTTTTTTTTCATTTGCATTGAATACATCTCAAATACATATGTTTATTATTTTATAGAAATTTCTTTCACAACAAGTGCAACGAACAAATAGAATATTTATTTATACTATTATAAATAAACTTATTATAAAATCTTATTATTATGATTTTAAATCATTTTGAATTTAAATTCCTTATCATAAAATATTTATATAAATAAATATGATTTTTCGGGGTTTTTTCTTGATTCACTTCTTGGTCATTTAACCCACTAAGAAGCGTTGTAATTGAAAGTATAGAAAGTAACAATTTTGATATTATCAATTTTTGTTATAAAACTCTTCAGAATGGTATCTAAGAGATTTTTAAAAATTGGTACCAATAAGCCTACAATATTTTTGTTCTTTTATTGCCTGGCTTATATTTGACTAAAGGTAGTATTGCATATATAGTATTTTATTACTTGACATTTAGTTTACCTCTCGTGAAACTCTATTTAGAAATGCACGTTATTTTTGAATTTTTTGTTTTTGCAATTTGTCGTAGCCGCCGTTGTTCATGCTTACAAGAACTTTTGGTACTAAATGTCGACATCTATAATTTTTATTTCGAAAAGTTCAAGGTCTATTTTAGTTGTTGCTCGATTTGTGTTATTCTTCTCATCATTATTAGTGTTGTTATTGTATAATATTGTTTTCTTTTTTTCTTGGATCTGCCGCAAAAAATACGAAAAAAAATTGTATACACACGTTATAATATTGGCAGTAACACACAAAAAAGTGTCACAACAATTGTTGAAAAAATAAAGAAAACACTCATAAATATACTCACGTTCAGACTACCAAATAGAACTAGGGTCTGCCAAATTTATAGGAAACATGCATATAAGTATACTAGAAACTAAAGAATGAAACAATATGTCACTTATTATTAAATGACTTGATAAATATTTATATATAAATAAGTAAAATTTCCCTTAAGCACTTTCCAACAGCATAACTGCTCGTGTATAGAAATTAATTTTTTTATATATTTAACTAGGAAACTTGTAGCTATTAAAAGAAATTGATCTGTCTACTCATAATCGATGGGAAATAATCTTGATGAGTTTATGGTATAATTGAGATTTTTTAAAACTTTTTTATATGTAGAAAAAATATACATATCATTTTTTTATTAAAGAAAATACAGTTTCTCTAAAGAGTGAATTCGTTAAAAAGACTTTATCAGGCCTGTCATAGAATTTCATTCCGATCGAAAGTGTTATTAAAATTCCTAATTTTTTTCTTCAAAAAAGGAAAATGACATATTATTCAGCACGTAACCACTTCACATTTTTAACGTAAAGTTGTCAATAGTTTCAAGTTATATAGAAAAAATTTCAATGATATTCATGTACAAGTACTGAAAAGACCTGAATAAGTTATGATTTTATCACAGGAGGAATTTCCTTTTTATTTGATTCCAAATTCACTACATCTGAAGTCATTCTCAGGAAGTAAATTTTATGTTCTTTTTTTGAAAACTGTTAAAATTATCCACAAACGATTATTGATCTATCCAGCTAAAATAAAACGAAGTACTAGTAAAAGAACAACATTTATTCTTACTCATCAGTTAAACTACCCAGGAAAAACTTACATTGAAAAGTAATGTGTTAAAAAGCTAATTAAACCTCTTTGCACTACTTCTTTATTAGCAATTTGAGTCATTATTTTAACACGGTGATGTCATTGGAGGCAAGTACTTCTACGCTCGCTTACAAATAGGGAGTTAAAGAAGTACTTGCAATTTGTCTTACAAAACAGTTGTTGAGTAAGTTGTATTATTTTTAATAATAAAAAGAGCCAGCTAGAATACGAACCAGGGACTTCGGTTTGTCAGTCAAATGTTCTACTCAGTGCACCAATGCTTAGCTATTTTATTGCTCGTCAAATATTGGTTTTCATATAAAACTAATTTTGTTTTCTTTTTTGTGAAACACAATTTCTAACACGCAATTGAATAAAATGTGCAAACAAAATTACAAAGCCGAAAATAAAGAACTTCTATATCAGATTAGAAGAAAGTCATTACTAGAGTACTTCTAAGTAATGCAGACGGGAAGTAGTAGTCATTGAAAAGTAAGTGGTTAGGGAAGTGCAACCCATTACCGAGTTTTTGCTGGATAGGCTTAATTTGCTGTTAGATTAAACTCGGAATAAATTTAGGCGGACTTTAACCGATAATTGTGTTTTTCAATTTTAGATTTAAGCTCAGTTAACTTTGTTAGTATTGCCAAGTTTTCACTCAAAAACATAAACAATGAACAGCTGTTTTTTACAAACAATACTTTTGTAAAATGGAAAATTTTGGAAAAATGTTAAATAAACATTTAAAACAATAATTATTGAAACAAAACAAATCAGAAAATTGTAATTTACTTAAAATATTATATTTTTTTCTATCGAAATCGTTGTTTTATTGTTTTTGTTTATTGTGTTTTCTCAGTTATAACTTGAGTTTAATTGGCCAATTTGACTCAGTTAAACTAAGATAATAAGTAATAACTGAAAAACATGAAATAATACATGTTTCAGGTTTAACCAAAGAATGAAGATTATCTTTATCAGAAAAACTCGCCCTAAGTGAATCTGTTTACCTTCTGTGAAAGAAGGTACCCAGCAAAAAATAATTGATGTCATACTTTACAAACGACATCTTAATTGCATCTAAAAATGCGATTATATATTTTTCGCTTTTATAAAGCAAATGAAACTCAGTTAAGAATGAGGAAAGTGATGTAGAAAAGTCACTACAAATAACATATTCGAAGTACATCAAACTTTAGTGCAAAACCTATGAAATTAACATAAGCATGTCATTGAACGAATTCAGTTTATTTTTGACATCCAAATATCGAATTTTTATTGCTTCTATGAATAAGATTAGATGTAGTTCATAGTTGTCAAAAATGAACAACATCCTTCAAATTACACGCTAAAGTAAAATTCATAGGTTTTTCAACAAAATTGGAAGTACTTCAATTATGTTATTTGTGGTGAGAAATCCACTTCTTTTTCCACACTTTTTTTGCTGGGTAATTAAATAATTTCAAAAAGAAGAACATAAAAATGGCTTCTTGAGAATAACTTCAGAAGTAGTGAATTTGGAATGGAAAAATAACATCCCTCCTTCAGTACTTCCTGGAAATAAATTCTACTTTTTTACTTCTTTGGAAAATTTTTATAAAAAACTGTTATAAATGGATAAACTGTGCCCCTTAAGTGGAGAATTTCTTAAAAACGTTCTACTAACACTGAGTGTATCATAAATGTTATATAAATACAAATAAATTTATCGAAAATAACCTATTTAGTCTTAATATCGTTTAAAAACGAAATACAACTTATAACACCATAGACATTACTAAACCACTTCTATGTAATCTAAAATTTAAGACAACAATACACATACATGTTTTGAAAACGTTATAAATTTTGAGCATTATTTCATCTAGGTACTATATAAAAAAGAACAAAAAACTGACTAGTTTGTTTTGATTTCTTTTTTTTTATTACAACAATTTTCTTGTTCATGATTTTATAACTGGCAGCAATTTAATTATAAACAAAATCTTATAACAAAAGTTAACTATAATAGAGTTTTGTATAGCAGCAAGACAAATAAGAAAACTAAATAAAAAAGTCATAAAAAATGCTCTCTCTCGACAGGTCGCATGTTTTTTTACGGAATTATTAAGAATGAACGAATATTTTTATACATATGAAGAATATGTATACATATGTCTGACATAAAAGTAAAGGTGAAATAAGAGATTCTTGACCTTTGCAATATATATAAAACGGTTTTATTTTTTCACTTTATTTATAATTGTGAAGTTCTACTTTTTTATTTTAGAAATAACAGTAAATTTTAAATATTTGGAGCAAAAATTTGCAAAAAAAAATATAATCGTATCATCTGATATATACATACATAAGTTGTTAATACGTATGATGATTATGTACACTCCGATAAAAATATTTAAAATTTTACTGTTTGGTAAAGAGTGAAAACCTTTGATAAATAATCAGAAATATTATTTTATCATATTCTTAAGTATTATTCATAATAAATTATTTCGTTGTAGCAACTTTGTTCTTTAAAAAAATTATCTTCAAGTGATGATTAATAGCTAATAAAGGCTAATTAACAATAAATATTACATATGTATATACATAATTTTAGTTATGTTATAATTTTATAATTTGTAAATTAAAATTACACATTTAAATTAGAAGTGTGTCACTTGATGACTTTGACTGAGGGCGTGCAATTTGTAATTAGTTGTTTCTTGTTGTATTTGAATTTATATAGTTAAGAATAATATTTTTAAATTGTGTGTAAAATACAGTTTTTATTAAAATACATTCTAAACAAATTAACATATTCAAATAACTAAACATAACACACAATTTTGTTGGTAGGTGTAAAGTTGAAAAAAAAAATCAAATAATGCAAGTGCTAATTAGAAAAAGGCAATGAATTTATTTTTATGGTCGCCTGTTAAATGACTGCATGTGTCATTTATTTTTATTTCACATTAAATTGATTCGTAATATCAGAAATTCATTTTTTTCAAAAATGAATTTATCGAAAAATTTATATAAATTAAACACGAAATATATTTACAAACTATGTAAATTTTTCAATGTATTGGTATATTGAATGCAATTAACAACAATATGTCGAAATTTAAATTGTTGAAACGTTTTCAAGATGACACTATATTATTTTTGTCTGTCTTTCAGCAGAAGACTGACGTACTTATAAGGAAAAAAATTGTTTAAATTTCTTTAAAATGTAAATTTTGCAAAAAACAAATATTATTTTTTACGCTAGTATTCAGAAAAGTAAAATGTTAAACAATATTTTAAATTTTGTATAAAAAACACTAACAACAACTGAATAGTTTTAATGCAAAATTCTAAAAATTGTTATATTTTCGCCTTTCTGAATTCGGACATTTAATTGCCTAAACTATAACGTACATATGTGCCGTTTTTTTATTATTTTGAAGACATACAAATAATTTCGGCTGTTTAATTTAACTTAATTGATTTTTAATTTTAAAAATTGGCAAAATAAAAATATGCGTTGAAAATAAATTTTGATAGGTTTTAATTTAAATTAATGGGTTATTAATAGTTTAAAAAATATATAAATACAAAAAGAATTCAAGAATTTCATCATACATTTTAATATTTCATAAAATATTTGCAGTGTATTTAAAAAAAAATAAATTCTTTTTAAATTTTATTTAGTTCCATTTGTTCAGTAAATAGTAACCCAGCAAAAAAGTGAGGAAAAAGAAGTAGAATTTTTACTTTTATACTTGAAGTACTTCCAATTTTGGTGAAAAACCTATGAATTTTACATTAGCGTGTCATTGGAGGGATGTTGTTCATTTTTGACAACTATGAACTACATCTAATCTCATTCATGAATGCAATAAAAATTCGATATTTGGATGTCAAAAATAAACCGAATTCATTTAATGACATGCTTATGTTAATTTCATTGGTTTTTCACCAAAGTTTGATGTATTTTCGAATTTCTTTCCTCACTTTTGCTTTATAAAAGCGAAAAATATATAATCGCATTTTTAGATGTGATTAAGATGTCGAAGATGGGAAGTTATAGAATAACACAATTTCAATGTGGAATTGGTTTTTCAAAATTTTTGTTCCGATTACAAAAAGAATAACATTTATCACCACTTCAAAAGTAGCACTAAGTTAATATTTTTACTTTCTGTGAAAGTGATATTTAATGATTTTCGAAGAAGCAAAAATAATTATATTTCTCAATGCTGAAGATATATTTTTTTAGTTCTTACATTTCTATGAATTAAAAAATTAAAAAGTATAATAAATTGGGATGTTCTGTTGCATATGGCTAGGTAAAATAATGAATCCATTTTAACCATATAATGAATCCATTTTAACCATAAAGTATATTGTGCAAATTTTAATAAATAATAACCTGCCTCACAAGCTTTACACGGACAGCCAGACGGACACCGTCCCAAAAAACGATGCTAAGCCGATTGGTATACTTAAAGGTGGAATATTTTTTTTCTTATACACATCAGCACAAATCCAAAATACCCTCTACACTAAAATAGTGTAGGGTACAAAAAGAAACATAAAAATTACTTCTTTAGAATGTAGAAAATAAAAATGACACCCCATTCTATGATTTGCTGTATTAAAATCATCGCTTATGCAGATCATTTTCAGTACTTTCATAAAATATTTTTTAAATTTTTTTCCAACAATATTAAATATTGTCCTTTGATTTAAATGCATTATTTTGAAAGGAAAATCGTATAAAATTGTACTTAAATTACGATAAATGCCTTTTGTAATAACCTAGAAATCGTTATGATCTAGTTCGTTTTAAACGATTTTGATTATATAAAGAATAAACTTTTTTTATATACATATATTGGTATAATCCAACACACCCAAAATTAATTAAATCGAACTATGAAAATTTGTGAAATTTTTATTACATAAAAATCTTAATTAATCAAAACAAACAAATTCATATGTTAAAAGTTTTAGTAAACTTTCCTTTGAGTCAATAAAAATTTAAATTTAATCCGATTTTCTGTTATGCATTCCCAAGGATAAAAAAAAACTTGAATGGCTCGTTTGATTTTTCCTGCATATTATAATTATTTATATAACAACTAATAATAACTACGAAATAATTAAAAGAGCTAAATACATATTAACACTTACCTTGGTATACAATTTGGTGGGGTACGATCCACTTCCCATGCAGCAAATAATTTCATAGGTACTGGCTTTTGACCATTTTGATGATGGCTACTACCGCCATGATGCTGTTGCTGCTGCTGTTGCATAGCATGATAATAGTGACCCGATATATTAGAAACACCATGACCAGTATTCATGCCACTGCCACCAGTAGCACCAGTGTTGCCAACAACACCACCACCACCACCGCTGCCTCCACCAGTGCCAGCACCAGCTGATGTTGAAGCATTCATATTGGCGCTAAATTTATCCAATTTAGATGATTTATCAACCATTTTCATTTGTGCGGTTTTTATTTTTTGTTTGGATATTAGTGAAACAGCGAGAGTAAGAGAGCACGAATGTTGTTGAGTATGGGATGGGTAGTAGTGAGGGATGAGGGATAGAGAGATGTTTAAGAATTTAACACAAAAAATTAACAAGTGGAAATCGTTGGAATTGTGAAGAAACACACAAAACTGGCGAATATGGTAAATGAGTATGTATGAAGAAATATGTTACTGTTGTTTTTCTTGTTGTTGGTACTTAGTAATGTTGCTAGTTCTGTTGCTTTTAACGATGAGCGCAAGGAAATAAAAACAAACAAAACAACAATGACGTTTTTTGCTGCTTTATAAGCAACAACTATTTCTACAAAAATAAATATTTTTTTTATTTAGCACAAAAATCTTATTGTTGTTTTATTATTTAATTCGTTTTTCTTCTATTCTTAGAAACAAGATTGATGTTTTAGACATGATTTTGACATAGTTGTAGTTGCTTTTTGGTAGTTCAGAAATCTTCTTCATTATTTAGACACAAACATTTTTAAAAACTTTTAGGTTCTTTTTGCAATTTTTTTGTTCACAATTTTTATTTATATAGGAAGACTTCTGCAACAAATATTTTTTAAATTGAAGATCTAAAAAAATAAATGAAAAATATTTTAAATGATTTAAATTTCATTGTGATTTAATTAATTTGTATTGTACTATATTATAAGATTCACATTTTTACTAACTAATATATTTGTATGTATATTTAGTTTAGTATTTTTTGCACACTTTTCATTTAGCACTTGACTTATTTATATTGAAGAATAAATTTTAGTTTGTACACAAATTTTGTTGTTTTTGCCTTATTTTATTTGCTTTATTTATGTTTTATTTATATGTATTTTCATCATACTAGTATTTGCAAAAATAATAACAAATAAAAATTCTACACTGAATATTCATCGATACTGAAAAAAATATAAAAAATACAAGGGCGTGCCGCTAAAGTTTAACTGATTGTGTTTGTTGTGCTTGCTTGCCACTATTACTGACTGCGGTGGGTTGTTAGACCGTTTTGTATGAACGACTGACTGACTAGCTGGCTGGTTGGTTGCCTGAATAAACGTAGTATAATCGAAACGAAAAGAGAATAAATAATGTATGTAAAACAAATTCATACACATAGATACTCAAGAGTATTATGTTGTGTATGTGTATGAGAGTGTAAACAAGGATGCCAACTATCCATAAGTCCCGATTACTTTACTCCCAAATTGTGTAAAAAATATATCTCCAAAATGGTTCAAAGACATAATTATCATACGGATATTTCTCAAATACCTTTTTTCGAAACTATTTCCATTTGGGGGGATTTTACATTAAAATCACATTAAAAAGAACTGTACTAGAACTGAACTTGAACTGAACTAGAACTGAACTAGAACTGAACTAGAACTGAACTAGAACAGAACTAGAACTGAACTAGAACTGAACTAGAACTGAACTAGAACTGAACTAGAACTGAACTAGAACTGAACTAGAACTGAACTAGAACTGAACTAGAACTGAACTAGAACTGAACTAGAACTGAACTAGAACTGAACTAGAACTGAACTAGAACTGAACTAGAACTGAACTAGAACTGAACTAGAACTAAACTAGGACTGAATTAAATATTTATAACAATTAGTATTTTCCAACAAATATTTAATGGATTATCATTAGCAAAATTTAAAGTTAAAAATTCCACAAATCGGCAGCCCTTATTTTTTGCAAAAAAACAAAAATAATGGAAGTGGTAGTAACGACTGTTGTTTTCTTTTGCCTAAAGCTTGCCCCAAAATGTTGAAACATACTTTAGTAACTCACTTCTTGCAGTTGCTGTTGCCCCTTTTTATACAACATTTTCAACACTCTTACATCCATTTTGTTATACTGCATATACACACTGTAATATAATTTAAAAAATCTTTCTTAAAGCCTGCAGCAGACAAACGACCACCTTTTTAAAGAACCAATACCAAACATATTTAACTAGAGGTACTTTGAATACTCAACATATTCCTTATTCAACCATATGATTTCTTTCGTTCTTTTATTTTTTTTACTTTTTCAAATCTTTGTAAAGTTTTTCAATAAAGTCATATTAAAAATTTATTTAACATTCACTTCTAGTTATCAAATTGTTAGAATATTTTCACTATTACATAGGGAAAATATTAAACAAATAGAAAATACAATAAAAAAAACTAAGAAATATTGCAACAATTTCCGTAAATTAAAGTGTTTGGTAGCATTTGCGACCTACTAGTTTATTGTACGATATCGCTGCTACCTTTACCGACACGTTACTGTGTGCTACAAATACACATTGGGTGCTCATTTGTTCACAAAAGTCAGCCGATTGTGTGGGAGCTATCTGTCTGTCTGTCTTTCTATGTATCTTTGATTTCTATATTATATTCATATTGGTGCTTTGTTTCTCATTGTTGTCGTATGTATCCAAATACGAAAAGGAACATCTCTTTATTTAGAGAGGTATTTGTATGTTTTAGTACGTATTTGAGTACTAACTTTACATAAATAATTTTCTCTCTATATATTAGATAAAACTCTCTTATATTAATAAGTTTGTAAACTTGTTTATACTTACATCAAATTCTTTAATATTTGTTAGACCAAATGTTATGGGTTTTTTAATACAAAATAGAGAAATAGAGAGTTTATATGGAGAGTAGTATATAAAAAAAATAATAATTTTTGGAGATGATTTTTAACAAAACCGGCAGAGTGGGGACAAAGTGTTGCCAAAAAATGTTATTACAAATAAGTATAAAATCGTTGATACAATGTTTTACCGTATAAGATATTAATATGCAATTTCTTTTTTACTTGAATATCGAATTAGATTCAAATATGAATTATGTAAATAATCTTAGCCGAATTAATTTCAACCAAGTATGTACAAAGATTTAACATTACGGAAGATTTAACATTTCGTAGCAACTGAAATGGTTTGTTTTATATACCGACAATAATAACTTCTTCAGCACAGAAGCTTAGTGTAAGCATTTCAAATGTATATATATTTTTATATATACTGCGAAATTACTTTGGCAACCCGGATAAATATATATAAGTGAAAATTTCTCTTTATGTCCACAATTATAAAGAGAGTGTTTCACATTAAAATTTGTGTTTTTTTATGTTATTGCAATTTTTTGCACAATTTGTTATTACTGCATTTATTTTCTATTTGAAGCTGCTATACAAAGAAAAATATACTCCCATACTATATGGGAGTATAAATATACTATTATTATAAATAAATACAAAGGAGTTATAGAGAAATACTAAAATAAAACAATTGTATTTTTTTGAATGAGTATTTTTATGAATTAGTTGCAATTATTTTTTACACCCACTTGAAATCAACAAACGCCGATTAAAATTTGTCGAAAAGTTTAAAAAATAACAAAAAATTTTAACGTAAATTGTTCTTTTTATGTATGTAAGAATAGGAAAAATAAGTCCACAATTTTATGCATCTTCAAGGTCTAGATTTTCCCGTCAAATATATATGTTAAATTTAACATTTAATTAAATTCTGTTGTTGTTGTAACAGCTTAAACTATACCATTTTTCATTCGGGAGTTATGTATTTAGGTTCAAACCAGAAAGATGTTCTACTTCAGTAGGATTAATCCATAAATCCATTGGGCTAAGTGAAGTAGAGTGGGCTGGACAGTGTGAATATGTGTGTGTGGGTATCATGGGGACCCTGACCACATGCTTGGCATATATTAGGGACGGTCTATGTGGGACCAGGTTTTAAGCCTGTTACTCCATTCCGATCTCAGCTGTGCCACAGCAACTCTTGTTTTCCGCGGCAGGTTTTTCCCTTTTCTGCTATGGGCGGTGTGAGACCTCCATGCGGTAGCAATCAAATTTTTATGGAAGATCCCTCCTCGACACATTCGTTTAGACTTTCGGCGTTATATTACACACATCCAGGGCGTCATCCCATCTGAAGTCGACAGATTATCGAAAATAAACGAACAGAAGGGGCATTGCACCAAACCAGCGGTTACAGAAGCCATTTATGGCTACTGGAGCAATAAAGTCTTAAACCAACATCTATCCTCAAATTCTGTACTAACCACTGACGGTGTTATATTTTTATAAAGATCTTGCAGGAATAACAACCATAAAATGTTTAAAAAGAAAATAAGTTTTGAACAGCATTATATGGTAGAAAAAAATATTATAAAAAGGGTAACAAAAAAATCTTCCCAATCATTCGATGTTTGTACCCATTTTGAAAAACTTTTTTTTAATTCTGATAATTGCATGAGCTTCTATCTGCATTGAAAGAAAAATAATAAGAATTAGTGGACCAAAACATTATTTGAACAGACCTTGTTAACCTTGCCATTCAATAAAGAAACCAAAAGTCATTTACCATAAACGAAATTAATACTGTAACTATAAGGTATAACAAAACAAAAAATACATATTGAAACAGAATATATTTAAGGAGAGTTATACATATGCAGAAGCAACTA
This sequence comes from Lucilia cuprina, assembly GCF_022045245.1. Classification (NCBI taxonomy): domain Eukaryota; kingdom Metazoa; phylum Arthropoda; class Insecta; order Diptera; family Calliphoridae; genus Lucilia; species Lucilia cuprina. The sequence continues at coordinate 13,869,445 of NC_060952.1, read as the reverse complement.
ATTCGTGCAATGAAATGGAGTAGTATGAAAAGCCAGTATTACTGGTTGGAACGACTAAAATACTAAAACATTTAATTTAACTTGCTAAACTACATATGTATGTATGTACATACCTATATCATAGTGGCAACTTAATAACATTTAAGTAAAACTATAGCTGCAAAGTTACAAATTATAATTTGCAAAAAGTCAAAAATAAATTTAAGCTGCCGGGAGACAATACTTAACAATTGCAAATGCACGATACAACTGACGAAGTCAATAAGGAAATATGCAAGAATCTCAATGCAAGAGGACGACGCATGAATGGATTCAACCCAAAAATTAAAAAAATAATAAAGTTTAACATAAAAAACACTACATAAGCAAAATGAGCCAGTGCTATGTATGCAAAATGAAAAACTAATAGGAATTTAGCAAAAATTTGAAGGATGAAAAATGGGAGGTAGAATATGTAGAAAGAGAAAGGAACCGGTGATTTTGTTTGAATATGCTTTAAACTTACCTTAATACAAAGCCAAATTGTAAATAATGTTAATAAATCTTCTTTAAAAACAACAAATAGTTTATTTGTTTATGTAAAATATATTTTTTAGCGGAATTTTGTTGTTGTTTAAAACGGTGACTTTTTGTGCAGGTTCCGCATTTTAAAATTATGTGAATATATACATACAACCAATTTTGTTTTGTTTTATTTTTCAACCATCTCTTTTATCTATTTTCTGACACTCTCTTTTGAACATTCACAATCATTATTTTCTTCTTTCATTTTAGCACAAAATGTTATAATTTTTTTATATTGATTGTAATATGCACTAAATAGTGTTTAATGTTTTCTATTTTACACTAATTGCGTTTAATGATTTAACTAATTTTATATACTTTGCTTAATTTTTTGCACGGTATTTCCTCGATGGAAAAATTAATCTCGTTGACCGAACCCGCAATTCACAATCAATGTGAACAAAACATACTATTTTTACATACTTTTTCCCAGAGTTGTATAAAAAACGTACAAATCGTTGTTTTTATTTATTAGTAGCAATTTTTTATAAAAGTGCAGTATAGATACAGGGTACACCACAGTGTACACTTAATAAGGTAGCCTCGTCCGCACAGCTGATCATCAGCTTTTACAATCTTATCTGTCAAAATTCCTGTTTGTTTACATAGAAAAAAAATCGCAAAAGGTGTAAAAATTTTAAAAAGTGAAGAAACTTATGGTTTTAAAGGAGTTTTCTAGGTCAATCGTGATTAAATGTCTTTGTTATCCTTCTCTCTTGATAAAAAAAGAAAATTTTTAGCTCCGGCATACGTTCCAAACTATTTTTAACACGACCAATCACTTTTCACAAAAAACACGTTTAATTCGGAAAATTGGTCTTCCCAATAGATATAGTTATGATTTTCAGACATTCCACGTTTAATTAATATAATATATTAATATTAATAGTTAAAAATATAAATAATTGCTAAAAACTCATATTTTTATTGTGTTTATTTGTTGCTTTTTCATTCTTCACACACAGCTTTTTTTGACAGATGGGATTATTCTACAATAACAAATCGCCTGTTGTTTTTGTATTGTTGTATTTGTTGTAGCGACGAGGCTACCTTATTAAGTGTACACTGGTACACCATATTAAAATGTTGTTAAATTTTAATATTAATATATGTAAATGGTTTTCGATAGAAAATTATACCAGATATAGAAAATTTAAATAATTATATTGTAGAAAATTTATAAAATATTTCTCTTGTCGAAAATTAAAAAAAATCAAATTAAAAATATTCAAAAAATTTTCTTAAAGAAAAATTAAAAAAATTTACGCAAAATTGTGTTATAGAAAATTTAAAAATTCTCTTATAGAAAATTTTAAAATTTCTTTTCAAAATATTTAACAAATTATTATTATTATTATTAATATTATTATTATTATTATTATTATTATTATTCTTAAAGAATATATAAAAACCAATTAAGAAAACGAAGTCAAGCAAAATATTATAATGTAACCAGATTTTCAGGTTAGTTACAATTGGAACCGCAGTCGACAAATCAAACAAAAATAGCGAGCGACCAATTAAAATTAAGCGACTGACGACAGACCACATTTATTTGCGATTATAAGAAAAAAAATCAATCAATCTAATAATTATATTAAATATTTGTAAACATTTTAATAAAATTTTCAAATTTTTAAAGACTTTTTACATACTATCTATTAATATGTGAAATCTTTGCTTTTCGTGAAACATTTTCGTTTACTCAGATCAAACATTGTTGAACCAACATTTGAATTTTAATTTTAACGGTTATTATCAATACATAATTAAGCGATTTTACTCAAAACAATCAAGAGTATCAAAGTAAATTTATAAAGTAGCGACACGAGTTGTTGTACAACAAACGTCTACAAAAACCACAGGCAATTTGTTTTTGTTCGAAATACTAACTTGTCAAAATTTGTTTACAAAAATTAACCAATAATTAATGGAAAATATGGCATTATTGTTGTACTTTCCAAAAATATGTTGTTATTTATATTAAAAGTTACAGAGTTTTCTTTATTTTTTAAAAATTAGAACATTTTTAAAAATATTATACACTTAAAATACACTTTTTCACATTAAATACAACAAATTACTCAGAAATTTGTACAAAAGCAAGCGTTAAAATGAAAACAAATATGGCAACATAAACATTTTTGACAAGTAAGTCCACAAATAGCAAGTTTAAAAAAAATAGTCAGCTGTTCAAATGAGTCTACTTTATAAATTTACTTTGAAGAGTATCAATTTTCAAAAAACTTACTGTATGGCAACTACATATATGTTGTTTTCTTTATGCATTTTTTTACAAGATTTACAGTTTTGTTGCAAATGTGTTCGCGTTAAAAATCCAATTTCAAAACTGTTTCCAAGTGCGGATCAATTAAATTTTTTACTGTAAATTAATACTCGTTGGAAAACATGTCTAAAGGACGCGGACAATTCCTTAATTTGTGCTTAGAGCAAACTGTATCGACTGAATCCACAGAATCAACTGAAGGTATTTCTACCAAAGATAGTGGTTTAGGTTCACGTAGTCCCGTTTCTGGAGGTGGAGGAGAATTTAGACGTTTGGGTCGTGGTAAAATCATAGAAGATCTTACCTCTTTCTCTAGTTTATCGATTGGTGGACGTGGTCGCAGTAGCATTAGAGTTACAGATGATGAAGGCTCCCAGAGGGCAATACAGACACCTGGTCGAGGTAGAGCAAGTTTATTTTATCGTTTTACTTCGGAGACCACTTCTACGGCCTCGTTTTCTTCGGAAGAACCCCGTCGTGCAGCTTCACCTTTAAAGATACAATCAGAAGTTCGAACTCAAGTGGAAAGCCAGGTAAAGGAAGAAACTAAAGAAGAAAAGTCTGAATTTTTCAAATCTGTACAAACTACTCATGGATCCAAGGGAACTCCGGCCAAATTAGCTTGTAATTACATACGCTTAGAGTCTGATCCTCAGAAAGGTGTATTTGTCTATGAGGTAAGATTTGTACCGAATGTAGATTCCACCAGTTTGCGAATGAAGTACCTAAATGAACATCGTGATAAGTTTGGTGGCACTAAAACGTTCGATGGTGTCACCTTGTACTTGCCAATCTTATTAAAGGACAAACTTACCACCTTTGTTTCACAAAACAAAGCCGATGGTTCGGAAATAGAAATTCGCATTCTATATAAACGCAAAGAAAGCCTCAAGAATTGCATTCACTTGTATAATGTTCTATTTGATCGTGTTATGAAAACTCTAAATTATGTGCGTTTTGATCGCAAACAATTTGATCCTACTTCGCCGAAGATAATACCACAACAAAAGCTAGAAGTTTGGCCGGGATATGTCACTGCCGTAGATGAGTATGAAGGTGGTTTGATGTTATGCTGTGATGTCTCACATCGTTTGTTGTGCCAAAAAACCGTACTCGACATGCTGATCGATATACACAAAAGCAATTCAGGATCGTTTCAGGAGGCTGCCAAGAAAGCTCTTTTGGGAGCTGTTATCATAACGCGCTATAACAATCGTACCTACCGCATAGATGACATATGTTTTGATAAAACTCCTATGTCCACTTTTCCCACCAAAGATGGTGCCATATCCTACAATGACTATTACCTAAAAAGCCATAATATTACCATCAAAGATAAATCACAACCGCTACTTATCAGCATTAAGAAACAAAAATTAGCTAACAATGCGGAAGCAGAGGATATAGTATTCTGTTTAATACCCGAAACTTGTCATTTGACTGGATTGCGTGATGATATGCGTTCCGATTTCAAGTTAATGCGTGAAATTGCCACTTTCACACGCATATCCCCTAATCAACGTTTGCAGGCTTTGGAGAAATTCTATACCAATATTAATAAAAGTCCTGAAGCTAGACAGATATTAACAGATTGGGGTCTGACCTTAAAGCAGTCCTATGAACATATTAATGGCCGCTGTTTTGAGGAAGAGAAAATTTATTTTAATCAAAAAGTCTTTTCGGCTGGACCTAATGCTGACTTTTCCCGTTATGCCTGCAGCAATGAATTGCTGGAAGTCGTTAATATACATGATTGGCTGTTGATACATGTAAAGAATGACTCAAAAGTGGCCCAATCGTTTTGTGATCATATTGAAAGAAACACCAGAGCCTTTGGTATGAAAGTACAGAAACCTAAAATTCTTGTTCTGCCTAATGATCGTGTTGACACTTATGTCAAAACCATACGTGAGAATATTACCAAAGAAACTCAAATTGTTGTGTGCATTTCACCGACTGCACGAGATGATCGATACTCAGCCATAAAGAAAATATGCTGCGTTGAAATGCCCATACCATCGCAGGTTATAAATGCTCGTACTTTATCCAATGATGCCAAAAATCGTTCTATAGTCCAGAAGATCCTGTTGCAAATGAACTGCAAGCTTGGTGGTTCTTTGTGGTCCGTTAAGATACCTTTTAAGAATGTTATGATCTGTGGCATCGATTCGTATCATGATGCTGCTCAAAAAGGTAATTCGGTAGCTGCCTTTGTGGCCTCTATTAACCATACCTACACTAAATGGTACAGCAAGGCTGTTATTCAAACCAAACGCGAAGAGATTGTTGGTGGTCTATGCTCCAGTTTCATATCTGCACTGCTGGCGTTTCGCAAAGAAAATGGCAAATATCCTGACAGTGTTATAATATATCGTGATGGTGTGGGTGACGGCCAACTGGCCCTTTGTGAATCCTATGAAATTCCACAATTTGAAGCTGCTTGTAATCGCATGCTAAACCATACACTCAAAATCACCTTTATTGTTGTACAAAAACGTATTAACACTCGTTATTTTACTGTTAGTGGCAATAATGCCAACAATCCACAGCCTGGCACTGTTGTTGACAATAACATAACACGATCCAACTACTATGATTTCTTTTTGGTGTCGCAAAGTGTTCGTCAAGGTACGGTTAGTCCTAGCCATTATGTTGTATTGCGTGATGACTCTGTGTACAGTCCAGATATTATACAAAGATTAACCTACAAGCTGTGCTTCCTCTACTACAATTGGCCTGGTACTATACGCATTCCAGCTTGCTGTCAATATGCTCATAAGATGGCCTATTTAGTCGGTCAAAATATACGTCGTTCGCCATCGGAGGAATTGTGCGATAAATTGTTTTACCTTTAAATGGTTTAACCTTAAATTTTTTTCTCTTTTATACTTTAACTTTTTCTTTTTTACATAATTATAACTTTTTTTTGCTTTTTTTACCACAAAGTACAATGTGTAAATAATTATATTACATACATAATAATAGAGTTTTTTATTATACTAATATAAAACCATATATAAAACTGTTATAATGGTACATAGTACTTAATATGTACATATTTGAAATTGAATTCTGATCAAAATATGTAACAAATAAAAAGACTGTTATATTTAATAAAAATATATTTATAAGAGAGTTTAATTATTATACAATTTGAATACAAATTTTAAGATGAATTTTTAGAAAAGTTATATTTTGTATAGAACGCATGGAATGCATATAGAATTTATTTCTTCAATATTTTTCTATAATTTCTACATTTTTAGAACAAAGTCCTGACTTATAAAAAGTAACTCGATTCATAGAAATATTCAATATATTATCACTTTAGAAAAGTTCCAAAAGCTTATCGAATATTATTTTAAGAAATTAAAAGATTTGCATTTAAAAAAAATCTTTTTTTTATTTTTAAGTTTTCCATGAATTCAATTCTAAATTTTTTGTCTAAATAAATTTAAGGTTTATAAAACATTTTTGATAATTAATTTACTTTTCAAATAGTAGTATTTTCAATAAACATTCCATTTATAGAAAATGTTTTTTAATAGAAAATGTTTTATGAATTTTCGATTTATTCAAAATTTTAATTGATTTTTAGAAAATTTATAGCAACATTTGGTGAAAATTTGATTTATAGAAAAAATTTCGATAAATTTTCGTTTTTAGAAAACCTTGTTTTTTCACTCTTTTTGATAAATTTTGTTTATTAAAAATGTTTGATGTAATATTTTATTTAAATAAATTTTCTATTTATAGAAAGTCCTGGCACATTTTTTATTTATGGAAATTTTTTAAAAAATTCTCGATATAAAAATTTGTTATTGAATATGGGAAACAAAGTATAACTTTGTTATACTTTGATGGGAAATATGTGATAACCAGGGAAACCAAAATATGCAAATGCATGTTTTTTGTGGTGCGTCGTATGGACTCATGGATAAGATATTTACACGTTTCAGACCAATTTGAGAATTTTGGCATCGATTTGTTAGAGCATATTTTTGCATATTTTACCCATAAGAGCATAATTTTGCATGATTTGACTTTTTAGCATATTTAAGGCATATTTTCGAGTTTTTAGAGCATATTTTACTCTTTTAGTGCATATTTTGATGTTTTCGCCTTTTTTCGTTTTTATACATTTTTAATTTTTTTTTCAAAACTTTATTAAAAAAAAAAAAATAAAATTCTATTTTTTTATTTTTTTTTTTTAATTTTTTAGCCTATTTTACGATTTTGAAAAAAATTCGTTATGTTATAGTTTTATATTCAATAAAGTATTATATTTTAAATCGGACATAAAACATATGTTTTTTGGGGACCAAATGGTTTCATGTTATTTATTGGTTATCTGAACGTAAAACGGAATTCTATTATACTAGTTCTTGAAACTATGAGATGGAACATTTATAAAAAAATGTTGTAGGATATAGAATATGACATTAAACATTTATTATTTCATTACAATTTCAGTCTTTTTGAGCTTTTCAATGTTAAAAAATAATAAAAAATTTTATTTTTGGAGCATATATTTTAAATTTTAAGAGCATATTTTGAGTTTTTTACGGCATATTTAAAGCGCTTAAAACACTTATTTTAGAGCATGTTTTCGGTTTCCCTGGTGATAACATACTGTATAAGAGAATAGTTGAAAACATTTTTCTTTTTAACTAATGTTCGTTAAGTTTGATATTTCAATAAATTCTTGGTGTATAAACAAGTATGAATTTATAGTCGGACATTGCATGTTACCCTACACCAGTCAGTATGTTAAAATTGTGGATTTTTTTTAATAAAACATTTAATTTTTTTTATTTTGGAATATTTTTACTTATTGTTGACAAAAAAAGAGATTTTCTACAAGAGGGCTCATAGGGATGAAGGGGTAAATATGGGCCTATCATTATAAATTTTGGTAGATGAATTTACGTCTACTTCAAAGTCATATATGTAGATTTTAATCGTATTATTAGTAATTATAAGTTAATTTTGACCTTCAAGTCATTTTCTGAAGGAGAGTTTGTATGGGGGCTAGGGTCAAATGAAGCCCGATCACTATAAAAAATAGTATTATCATTTAATGTTCTATAAAACAAATTTTTGTTGCCATTATAATACATTTAATGTAATTATGAGCATAAAGGCCCGATTCGGTGGGTACGGTTGTATGGGGGCTAGGTGAAATAATGGACCGATTTCAACCATTTTCAATAGTGTTCGTCCTTGAACAGACGGACAGACGGACATAGCAAAATTGACTCAGAATGTGATTCTGAGGCGATTGGTACACCTTAAGGTGGGTGTAGGACCAATATTTTTGGGTGTTACAAACTTCAGCACAAACGCATAATACCCTCCCCACTATAGTAATGTTAAATATATGCCTGTTCGTAAATACTTTGCTCCATTCGATGATTAGTCTGCAATGATTATGCAAATTTTAAAATATGTAAATAAAAAGTATATCAAATCCGAAGAAAAACACCTGGCCTTTATTAATTTGCGCTCCTGATGGAAACGGAACCCACCACATTCTGCTTACCGGAATAGAAAACAACCCTACAACTGGTCACAATAAAAATACATTAAATAAAATAAAATCTTAATTTGTAATTCCACATACCCCCCAACAGCCACTTATTTTCTGTAATGTATTTCATTCTGTTCATTTAAAATTTTTTAAATAAATGTAAGAGTCTTTATAAATATGTTTATTGATTTTTTAATAAATGATCTACATTTGATATTTTGTTATTAAAAAAATTTTAACACTTCTTCCAATTAAGATTAATTATTGTTTTTAGACTATGCAACCTGTATTTCATATGTAGTTAAAATGAACACAATATTTATTTTTGAAGAAAAACTTATTTAAAAAACGGTAGAAGCACTTCTGACTTTTTTCCATTGTAACTACCTAAAATATGAGAATATTTTTTACCAAATAAGAACAAGGACATTTTCTTTAAAAAATATTTTTTATAGATGAGTAATGTTTATATGTGCAATTGTCTTAAATAAACATTTAAAGAAAAAACATTAAAATTTATTTTTCACAATGAAAGGAGAATGGCTATGGAATTATGTGTAAAACTTAACATGACAGCTCCTAAATAAGTTACAGACAGAGACAGGTCTTAAACCACACGTTTAACTTCAAAGAAACGTTTCAAATAATACACTTGACCGATGGTCATTAAAACCAAAACTAAAGCTTCAAAGGTAGACCATAAAACAACGCGGGAGTTAGTGCTTTCGTTAATAGAACGATGGATTTTGTCACGAACCTTAAAAGGAAAAAAACAAATTAATCAATAAACAATATCAGTACTTGCTCGTTAAAAAATCTTACATGCATATATTCCTGTTCATGTTTAACACTGGTCAAAGTACCCGACAATTCACGTATCATATCCTCTAATTTTGTGTGGCCAATATCTTCTTCGCCGGGAGCACCAGGGGCACGATGGGGTGACTCACCCACATCAATCGAAAACATTACCAATTTGGGTGTCATGCTGCTCTTTTGATTATCAAAACATACAGTATATACACCAGTTGTGACAGCAGCAAAAGTCAAACGGCTCGATGACTCTTTTTCACTTTGATGCATGATACCCTGATCAGGGCCAGTTACTTTGATATCAATATCCAAGAAACCACCTTCAATTACTTCAAACGTAACACCTAAATTTAAAAAGTAGAATTTAAATATGTTTCTCTTAAATTCTACAATCATTTACTTACTAAATTTTGTTCCGACCTCAATTTTCTCGAAAAAGCATTCCTCATTGTGGGCATCTACGTTAACAATGAAGGCCTGGGCCGTTTGCAACAATTGCACCAGGGCAAGCGTTAATATTGTTACTACAAGATTTCTTTGCATTTTCGTAATATATTAGACTATATTATATTAATTAAATAACTAAATTTCTAGCGAATTAAATGAGTTTTAAGTTTTTCGTTTTCAGTATTTTTTTCGACAGCCACGTATCTTGTCACTTAAATGCCACAAAACGATGTTGCCAGAGAGAAGACGTTTGTCAAAAATGACAACCATAGAAAAACAAACAAAATATGTGGTAGTTTAAAGTTGCCACTTGCTTACAACATCATAATATTTTTGGTAGGGTTCTATAAATCGACTTTCGAATATCAAACAATCGACATTTTGTTGAAAAGTCGAAAAGTCAGAAAAAGTCGAAAATAGTCGGAAAAGTCAAAAATAGTTAATAAGTCGGAAAAAGTCGAAAAAGGTCCAAAAATTAGAAAAAAGTCGAAAAGTCGGGAAAAGTCAAAATTAGTTAAAAAGCCGGATAAAGTGGAAAAAAATCGGAAAAAGTCGAAAATAGTCGTAAAATCGAAAATAGTCAAAAAGAATCGGAAAAATTCAAAAGAGTCGGAAAAAGTTGAATAAAGGCGGAAAAAGTTGATAGTCTAAAAGTCGACTTTTAACTAGCTAAAAAAGTCGAAAAATCGACTTTGCATGATATTAATATTTATTACAATTATAATTTCAATTGTTTCTTTTGTTGAAAAACTTTTGATTTTATGAGTGAGAGAAGAAGATGGTTGATATTTATTTCTCTTTCTCTCACACACAAAAATCAAAAGTTTCCTTGTGTGAACCAGGTCTAAGGGTATAAATTTTTTTATGTTTCACGCAAAGGAATGGTCATCATGAGAATGGTATGAAATTTTAATGTAAAATGTCGTTTTGTAATGTATACAAGATCATAGTTCTACTTAAAAAAAACACAAAATATCTCCAAACATTGTTTTAAATTCTCAAAATTTGTTCCTAACCGCTTAATCACGTTTTCCGGCTATTCCATTTTAAACAACGTCAGATTTTAAATTGGCAACAGTGATTTCCACACAAATATAATTTTAACGGCTAAAAATTTTACACCACTGTCTCCTATTATTTGAGGTGAATAAAATAAAACGTCAAAAATAAAAGAAGTAATTTTATAAATAGTGCGCGAAAATACGTTCTAGTGAGAAAAATTTAGAAATATTTGAAAGAAATAGTTGTGAAAGTGTGATTAATGTTATACAAATATTAAAAATGTTTATTTAAAAATAAAAAAGTAAATGAATTGCATATTCAATATGTTGCTTGAATTTACAGGTATGTCAATAAATGGCGACAGAAATTTGAAGTCTCTGTTTTTTTAATAATATAACTTTTTTGTTTCACGGATTTATGAATAAGATGTTGTAAAGTTAAAGCAATTGTATAGTTTTAAAGTGGGAATGTATTGTATAGTTTAAATGTTTACAAATGTTTTTTGGTAGCGTTGGATCAACTGACTTTACACATTTCATGTTTTTGTTAGATTCCATATTAAATACTGATATGTAATGTCCTATGTTTAGTTCCTAGTATGAATTTTTATAGAGTAACATACAGGACCGAAAGTGCCAGGGAATACACCTGCAAGAAGTTTGTTCCACATACAAACATAATAAATTTTCCTTGTAATATGTTGTCCGTTAGATGTCTAAATGCTGTGTTTTTGATGAGAGACATGTGTTGTGTAACAATAGATGGAGAAGATAGCGTCTAAATATTCACTTTAAAATATCGTTTATTATAATAAGAAATAGTTGCCTGATATTAATCTTGAACGCTTTTAATGAGATTCCAACAACTCACATCGCTTCCTAACGTCCTCTAGCCATACTGTCGGTGGCGGATTGTCTTAAAGTAATGAATATTGTCTAAATATATGAATAATTTACAAGGTTATAAATAAGCGTTTTTAGGAATAGGCGTTACATTTTTAATCTTCCAGCATACAGGAAATTTGTCGGCATGCTCAACAATAGAGGTCCAATATACCTAATCAATACATAATTAATCCTACCCCCATAAAAGGCACCCTTCAGAAAATGGTTTCAGTCAGGGATGGCAAAATTGGTACGATGGTACTTTTTTTGATACTATTTGATGTGCATAAGTACTGTGATACTCCTGAGTCTTATTTGATACTTTCATGGCTACAATCTCAGTATCCGATTATCGTTTAACCGGTAGTAAATCTGTCTGTTAAAATAATTTTCAATAAATCGTTTTGAAATAACAAGAGAATTAGAATATGGGGATAAAAGTTTCTTTAAAATTTAAAATATTTTTTGGACACCTTTTCTCGAAAATATCGAATATTATTTAATATTTTCTCCATCATATCTAGAATGTGAGATATTATGTCCTGAGTTTTGAGAAAACGCAATAATTGTCCCTTTCCGAGACTTTATAACAGGGCCATGCTTTAAATATAACATTTTACAAAGTACAATCTCGTGGTAATATTTGTATCGTAGCTATGAGATACCACGCATTTCCTGGGAAAACTTCATCAAATTATATCAAAGATGTTAACATTGGGGGACGGACACCATATCAACCTATAACGCCCATTCCAATTTAAAAATGTATAAATAAATTTCAGAAAATACAAACTTTTATAAAAAAATATTTTAGTACTTTGGATTGTAAGAAAGCTTTAACTGAATACTCTCCCAGAGGCACGGTTCACATCATATGGGTACCAGCCCACTCGGGAGTAGTCGGTAACGAAAGAGCGAATGTAATAGCTTTAAAGGGAAGTCAGCTCAAGGCAGTTAAACAGACAAACACAAAACCATTCGACGCAATAAAAGCTGAACTAAAAATATGGGTGAGAGAATCCCATAAGACCTCTTGGAATAATGAAACAGTGGGTAGAACTACAAAAATCCTATGGGGTGACCCTGATGAGCAAGAAGAAAAATCTCCTCATAATGAGCAAGTCTGAAGTTAGTATGATAGTACGTGCTGAGTGGAAACACAGGATTACGAGCACATTTATGCAAAATTGGACATGTGGATTCAGACGTATGTAGAGCATTTGGAGAGGACAGTGAAACTCTGGAACACTTTCTTTGCCACTGCGAGGCATTCGTCGAAGATAAATCCAAGTATCTTTGAAGTGATGTTATTCCGGAAATAACATCTCTTTTTCCATCCCTGGTTTCAGTGTTTATAATTGTATTTATATTACCAGTATAGCTAGGAAATTTAACATAAACAAGTTTTGTACAAACAAAAATCTCTATAAAATTTTATGATAATCGCTCTATATTGACCCAACAGGCTGAAAATCGACGGAAACTACTGCTATATAAACCAATAATTGAAATCATCTTGAAACCGCTCTTGTTGAAAATCGTCATTTATTCGACAAAATTCACCAAAAAGCGATATTTATAGTGAAAACATAAAATTGCGTTTTTCTCGAAAACTATAAGAGATACAGCAAAAGCAAGCGAAATCTGAGATCACTTTTATTTCATACCAAAAAAACCGATATTTTGAGTGAAAACATAAAAGTGTTTTTTTCTAGAAAACTATAAGAGATACAGCAAAAACAAGCGAAATTTGGGATCACTTTTATTTTATACCAAAAACCGATATTTTGAGTGAAAACATAAAAGTCCATTTTTCTCGAAATCCGTAAGAGATACAGCAAAAACAAGCGAAATCTGTGATCACTTTTATTTCATAGCAAGAACCGATATAAAATGTGTTTTTCTCGAAAACTATAAGAGATACACCAAAAACAAGTGAAATCTGTGAACAGTTTCATTTTATGCCAAAAACCGATATACATAAGATAGGGCATAGCCGAATATTGCACATGTTCCTATAGACTGATATGAACCATATTTGACATAGAACAAGTTGAAACCAATAGAATTTATAAAATCAAAAACGATTTCTTCTAAATTTTCAAAACCAAGCCAAATACAAATTGAAACATTTCTTTTTATTTTTAATTTTTTTTTTTTTACAGATTTTGTTTATTGCACAAAATACAATTAATATTTGTTGTTGGTATTTATTTATGTATATATTATGTTATTATTTTTATGTATAAACTATAAATATGATTTGAGTAAATTTTTTAATTGAGGGATAATTATTCAACAATTTTCTGTTTTATTTACTTGTTTTTTTTCATGTATATGAAACAAAATAAAAAGGATCCTTAACGTACAGAAGATCCTGATATGAACAGTTTATGACAAAATATAATATTATGTTTGATTTTAATTATTTATATGCAGTTACGTATAAAGTTAAATAATTGGTAATTGAACATAAAACTTAAAATTTAAAAAGTAAAATATATACATATAACAAAAAATAAAATATTTTATTTGCAATTATTGATTAATTTTAATAATAAGATTAAAAACTAAAATAACAAATTTACAAAAAAGTAAATAATAATAATAGATTTTTGTTTTTAGAAAAGGAAAAAATTATATTATTTTTTTAGAAAACGGTATATAAAGTTGTAGGTAAAATGATTTATTTTTGCGATTTACATGAAATTATTGAGGGAGAGTATATAAATAATAATAATAATAAAAAATATTATGGAAGTATGGTTTCTAATTGTTTGGTTTTGTTTGTATGTATGTAATTACGATTAAATATAAAGTGGAAGCTCATCAAAAACGCAAGCTTTTTGTAGATTTATTACTTTTTGTGTAAAAAAAGATTTAAAAAATTTTGAAAAATTTCTAGTTAAAAATATTTTACTATTTTGGGGGGAGGGAGTTTTGGATTTTGTGTTTTTGTGGGGCGGGTAGGTTTATATACAAAAGGCTTTGTCTTAATTCTAAATATTATTTAATTATTTTTCTAATATAATATATTTTTTTAGTTTTAAATAAATTACATTCGTATAGTGTTTCATGAAGTCTTAGGAATACAGATTTATTTTCAGTTTTTTTTTGTTTTTGTTTAGTATTGAGTAAAAAATATGCACAGTTGGGAATTTTTTTTTTATCAGGGGATTTTAAAAATTTACAAAATTTTTAGTATAATTAATTTTGTTTGTTTTTTTTTTACTTATAACTAAATATTTTAAATATAAGGCACAATTTGTTTGTTTCTTCAGTTTGTAAGAAATATTAAAGTAGCAACTTTTTATAGAAACAATTAACTGTTGAAAGGTTATAATAAAAAATAATTGATTTTTAAAATCACTGTTTCAATTAAAAAACATTTCATAGTTTGGATTTAAAATTGTTTGATAAATTCTTTAAGTTTGTGTTTGGGAAATAGTATCTCCTCTATTTCTATATAAAGTTGTTACTCAATTTCCTTAATTATTATTTTTCTTATAATTTATAAAATAAATTATATGCATGTTTATATTTTACAAGTTGTAGCTTTAAGCTTATATAATAATCTCTGGCTTTATTGTTTGTTAAATAATTTAAAATTTAGATTTTATTTTAATTTTTTTCTATACACTATCTATTTTATCTTCTTGATCTCTCTCTAAAAATTGTTATTATGAAAAAAATTTGCAAATCAAAAAGTTTCTTCATAAAAACATTTTCTAGTTCTGTACAATAAAAAAAACAAATTATAAATGAAGAGCATAATTTTCTAAACTTCAACACCGTACGTACGATCGATAACGTAATCAAAACGTTGTTTTTGATCGTCATCATTATCATTGCCGTTATTAACTTGTTGCTGTTGTTGGTTTTCTTTGGTGTTTTCTAAAGTTTTAACAATTTCGGTTTCTTCTGTTGTAATAGTGGTTGTAGTTGTGGTTGAGGTTGCGATTTTAGTTTTATTGGTGGCATTCTGTGTAGCTTGTTGTCTTCGGCTACTTGCACTGCCACCGCTATGATTCTCACTGAGATTCTTGTTACGTATGCTACTGGCTACAAGAGCAGTATTAATGGCAATTGCTGTTTCGGCGGCATTATCTTCATCATCATCGTCTTCCAAATCTTCTTCTTCCTCTTCGATAGGATCAGCTTCGGATAGCATAAAATCAGTTGGTAGTTCGGGAACTGATAAGCCCTTGCGAGTGAAGAAGGAAATTTTTTCTCTGCAAAAAGAATAAAGCATAAAATTGTAAATTTTTAAAGTAAACGTTTTCTAACATTTACTTACTTGAAAGACACTAAATCTGGACATCCCTTAGGGACTTTTGTTTTGCGAAGTTTGTAAATTTTCTTAGTAGTTTTCATTAACAATTTTTGTAACTGTTTTTCTTCGGGGCATTTGGCAGGATCGGCACGTTCTACTAAACGCTGAAATTCCTCATTCTCAATAGCCCAGGCAGCGATTAAAGGATTCTTCTCATCGCGTGCCTTTTCCAAACTATAATTAGAAAAAGTTTTAAATAAACATCTTTATTATTTCTTTATTATTTCTCTTAAATACTTACACATCTTTTAAATTCTGCAATTTAGCAATTTGATCATTTAGAAAGTCAAGTTTGCTATGTTGAGCTTGTAAATCCAATTCCAGATCCAAGCTAGTTCGTGGTATATGAGTATGATTTAATTCTACAAATAAAATGATGTTTAAATTATAAACAAAAATTCAAAAAATTCCTTTGTCAAAAGGGAAACTTACTTGTGGCAGTTTTAGGAGCTTTGGTGTGGAAGCGCAAAGAACGCCTTTCAATGGCTCCACGATGGAAGGGATGTGGTGTAACCCCAAAATGCATGGCCGAATCTGAATCACTGCGATTCAAGCGGCAAATATAGCGACTTTTACCAACCGCCGCTGAAGGTGTAAATGTTTGTGACCGTTTAACGGGTCTATCATCGGTTGTTTGTTGACCCTGTTGTGAACGAGATTTTTCTGGAGGGAATGCACATTCTGTATTGGTTTCTTTGTCAACATATTCTTGTTTCATATTATCCATGTAGGCATCCAACATTTTCTTGGTGAAATCTGTTTAGAATCGAAAGCAATTAAAATAACTCTTCGAGCCTTTAAAATTAAGATTTGTATATTCCTTACCACTTCCTATAGCGCCCTCCAATTCCTCATCATCTACTTCCTCTTCGTCATCTTCATCATCGTCCTCATCTTCATCGTTGTCATCCACATCCAAGCCAAGATTTTCTCTTAAATCTTCGGCAATTTGTGCTTGCATTTCAAATGGTGGCACTTGGTTTCGTGTCAATGTTGAAGTTTGAGATGAAGTTATGGTCGATTCATCAGAAGATTCTTCTTTGCAAACATTGTGTGTAACAGGAGCATTATTATTCACATGTCCAGATACTGCTACAGCAGCTGCTGCACTAGTTGATGGCATATCTAATGGTTCAAATGTGGGCATAAATTTCGAACTTAAAACATTGTACCACTTCAAGGTGGAATCCTCTGGATTAAATTCAGCCATACTAATTTGAACTGTTCCCTATAGTTAGATAAAACAATTTGTTTGTAATTGTTTATAAATATTTTCTCCAGAACAAGAAATACTTACAATAATCTCCTCTTTCTGTCCGGTCATGCTAATCACGGTGACATGCAAGCTCTTGGTTAAAAGTTTACTCAGTGAAATAGGCACCGCAAATGTATCATTAAACACGGGCTTTTGGAAATCTGGCAAGGCTTTTGTGCGTATGGATGTCAGGGAATTGGGTAGTAAAGCAGCACGGAGATATCTGTAATATGCAAAATAAGTTATAGAATAAATTTTTTGAAATACATTTCATATTTTCTACTTACACTTGCGAATTTTCCGTTGAGGTTGTCACTAGGGCAGATAAATTGTTTGCACGTTCCAAAGATACCACCAAAACACCTTCTTTCTTTAGGTATTTCAAACCTATTTGCACTTGCGCCAACTCTTTGCGTGGCAAATGGGCTCGTGAAGCCTCAAATACACCCGAATCTCCAGCCACAGACTCATTGCTTACGGCTGCCGATACTGAGCGTGTGTTCGATGTAGACGATGAACGACTTAACATTTCTTGCGGTAAATCTAGTAGTGAAGGTTTTTCTGAAATAGGCGACAAAGGAGCACCCAAATTGAGAGGCGCCGACATATTGAGTTTTTGTAGTTTAGCCTCCAACATCATACAGTCCAATACTGTGGAATCTAAGTCATAAGGATTTGGTGCAGCTGCTCTGTTGCCCACTGAGGAGGGGGTCTGATTGGATTGCTGATACAGTGTTTGTAAGACGGCTCCAGCATTGGCATAGGTAGGTTCTTCCTTCAGTAACTGCTGAGAAGAGCCACTTAATGGATTTTGTTCAGAGGCGGGATTATATTTCATAGGAGAGGCGGGTGGGGTTTCTATTGAAAGACTACTGCGTGGAGATAAAGAGATTTCGGAAGATTGTTGTTGCTGCAGTGGAGGATGACCCAGAACCTGATCACCTACTACGCTTTGTTGTATAATTTGAGCCTGTTGTTGCAATTGCTGTGGCTGTTGGAAAAGCCTTTGTGAACGGCGATGCAAATCCACCACATCTATTTGGGGATCTACGGCAAATGGGTCTATGTATATGTCGGTGAAACTTAAAGCACTTTTACTGCTCGCCGTCGACAGAGAACCTAAGCTGCTGCCACTACTAATGGAAAAGGTACTTTCTGAAGAGAAGGATTTCAAGCGTTCTTCTAACATTTTTGTTGACTTTAAAGCCTCTTGCAACTTATCCAATAGCAATTGTTTCTCCTCGTGAAAACGTAGACGATTGTTTATTTGTTGATGTGTTGCTTCATATGCTTCATTAAGATCTTCCTCCAATTTTCTGCGGGTTTCTTGTATGACATGTATTTCTTCGGAGGTGCGTGATTTCAGCGATATGCTATTAAGTTCATTTAGAAGTTTTTCCTTCTCTTGAATCAATAATATTCTATCTTTATCCGATTCCAATTGGCCGGGTTCAATGCGTTCCACATGATCCGCCAATTGCTGTTGCAGCCGTTTAATATGCTTACGCCATTCGGTGTATTGAAGTTTTGTTTTAGCCATTTCAGCAAAACGGGCACCGCTATTTAAATTGTCCCCAGGACCACACAGGTCGGTTTGAGAAGCCACACACACCCGATCAAAGGGCGAAGAGGCATTCAGTAGTTCTGCATTTTCTTCATTGATTTGTTGGCGACTAAGCTCATTTTTAATTTGCACTAAACTGCGTATCAGTTCTTCGCGTACCTTCTCACCCGAAACAAGAGACTTGTGTACTTTAAGCATTTCCTCACGTATAGCCTGAACTTCGGCTATATCATAGCAACCATTTTGGCGAGCATTGATTTTCTCACCCACTGAATACAACGTATTCATACCACGTTGTGTATCGGAGATATCATTTGTAATGTGTTTAAGTTCTTGTTTTAGTTGGTGAACACGCTCTCTAGCCAATTTTAAATCGGCTCTTAATAATTCAGGATCATGACGGCTCATAGAAGAGGAGGAAGAGCATACTGTAATATACAAAGAGAGATATTTGATTAAAAAGAGTTGACTATTTTTTTAATTAAATATTTAAACTTACAGCTGCTTCTACTGGCCGCCAATTTATTAAGATGATTATATTCCTCTTGAGCTATTAGTAATCTCTGTTGTTTAACATCAAACATTTCCCGTTTGTTTTCCAATTGATCCTGGGCCGCCGACAAATAGTCTCTTAACATTTGTTCCTGTACACTTTTCCATTCTTGACGGGGATCTTCCAATTGCGTGGTCTGTGCTATGTGATTTATATAATAACGTCCTATATTGGAGTCATAAGCCTCTTCCCAACCCATGGGCAATTCATCGCCCACACAATCTTCAAACGATTGGGGTTTTGTGTATCTATAGAGAGAGAGAAAGAGAGAAGGAGTTAAATTAAGGAAATTTACATATATATTTATTTTATATGAAAGTTTAAAGAGTTTTAGAAATTTAGAGATGCAAATTTATGGAATATTTTTGAAATTGATTTTTTTACAAAAGCCATTTCCGGTTAACTTTTTTTCTTTAGTGGTTTGACTGTACATAAATTTATCTATTTTTGGATGTTATTTTTTTATCGAAACAAAATTTTGTTTAAATAAATTTTTAAAGAAAATACAAACTAGTTTCATCTCATGAATAAGTCTGGTTGGTTTTTTTATTTACTGTTTTATTCTAAAAAATCTTTAACACTAGTAAGGCCGGAGGGTTAGTGAGCTCAGAGAGAAAGATAACTGAATTTAACAGAGTAGTGTTTAAGCAGTGTTATGAGATCTTCAATAGGTGGTAGACTTTAATAATTTCGTTGATTATACAAATTTCATTAATTTTAAATTACTATATCTGTATGCAAAATTTTAAAATATTTTGAAACTTGATTGTATCGATCTTATATTTTGGTATATTTAGTGTTAATTATATTTGTAGTATATCTATGAATGTATAAATTCTTTTCCAAACAAAACAACGATAAGATTAACAATTCAAATGAATGTTAGTCTCATAAAAATTCCTGGCATTTCCTCTACTAATCATACCACATGTGTTTGAAGACCGTAAATGCTTTTTTTTACTTTCTGCCATCAAAGGTAAATACACCCGTTTTTTTTGCGTTCAACATCTATTCTCTGTCTGAATTTGTTTTTCATTAAAATAATCTAAATATTTGCATTAAAGCTCGTTAAAATTTTTTTCTAAGAATTTTATACTATAAAAAAATTTGTTTTCTTTTCTTGGCAAAAACTTCAAATAAAACACAATAATATAATAATTATTAAAAAATGCTTATCAAAGTATTTTTTTTTATATTGAAATTCAAGTGGTCAGTTATTTTAATTCAATATTAAGTTTTTTCTGTGTTTTTTTTTAATCCAATAAAAATATTTAAACAATTTTTTATGGTAAACACGAGCTATTAGAGGAGAGGCATTACTAATAACTAGTTTTGTATATTATTTCTATTGATACTTTCGGAAGTGTTTTTTTGTTTTTATCTAGAAATCATTGAAATATTTTCGAAAATAAATAAAATAATATCTAGACTCATTTTTGGGGGTTTGTTTAACATACAGGGCTATAGATAAAATAAGTAAGAAAATATTGAAAATAAAAAACGATTCACGTCACGTCTCTTAATTGACAAAATCAAGTTGAGGGGAATTTTGTTTTCAAAAAAAAAAAAAAAATGTTTTATATTTAAATTCTTTGAAAATAAAAACTAAAAGAGCTACAAAACTGAAAATATGTTTAAATACTTTGCTATTAATTAATCATTTTTTAATGATTTGTTGTATATAGTTGTTGCTGTTTGGGTGTTTAAAAAATAAACAAAAATATTTTTTTTTCAAGCAGATATTGATTAAAATGATATGACTACGATTCAATGACGACAATATAAAATTTAGACCTTATGACTACACGAAACACACGAAAATAAATACCGTCCTTCTCTCAGGGTTAATTAAGTTTTTCGTAGAAAACAAACAAAATAAACCATTAGAATATTAAATGAAATACATATTTTTGAAAACAAAAAATAAATGGAACATATTTTATAGTCTACTATGAGTAAAATTAGAATATTTTTGTTTTGCAAAATAGTACAAAAAATTAATTATTTAAATTGTTTTAAATAAACTTCTTTCTAATATATTTTATATTTTTAGGAAAAAAAATAATAAAATTTTTTGTTTATAGATTTTTTTTTTAATATTTTTATTTATAAAAGTTTGAGATATTAGTAATA
Organism: Lucilia cuprina; assembly: GCF_022045245.1. NCBI lineage: Eukaryota > Metazoa > Arthropoda > Insecta > Diptera > Calliphoridae > Lucilia > Lucilia cuprina. The sequence continues at coordinate 13,848,080 of NC_060952.1, read as the reverse complement.
TCCTAAAAAAACATATATGGATTCCGAAGGATCTTCATTAACTTATTTTTCCAACGAAAATATGATTTGAATTGTTTTAAAATCTCTTGCAGTTGCTGATGTCCGTTTGGGCAAGTTAGAAAATGTTTTAGTGTCATTTGTAATATTGTCAGATAGGTGTGGATCTTATATTTTTGCTCGTTATAAACAATATTTTAGAAGTATAATAGTTCAGGTGAAAAAACAGGGAACAAAAACCAAGAGTTATCAAGTTTTAGGTGAAGATATCTCGAAGAAAATAGAATATTTTACAAATAAAATTCTTCTGACCCTGTTTTAACGTCTCAATTGCATTTCATCAAATTTCAGGACACGATATCTAAAATCCCACATGTTTTTGGAGAAAATCTGACGTAGACATTGTTCTTTTAGAAAGCAAACTTGGTCTGAAAATTTCTTTTATACTTTTATAAAATTTTGTTAGCCTGCATTATTATAAGGAACATTAAATTAATATTTAATAAAAGTTGTTAAATTTTTTTAGCATTTTTCTTTCAACTCCTTACCCTGTAATTGTAAAAAGAAAATTTTAATTATATATTTAAAAATATATGCTGCATTTTATTTTCAAAAATTTCGTAAATTTGTTTTATTTTCAAAAATAACAAAACAACCTTTAAAAGGAATATTATTTTTGGAAGCTAACGTAAGCAAAGAACACAGGTGGACATTTTATTTTATATTTTCTTTTAACAAAAAATTCTTTATACTACATACTTAGCAATCTTTTGATATATACATACATATATAGCAAAAACTGCATGTATGTGTTAAAAAAAATAACAAATGAATTTATTTTTTCTTTTGAATTTCAAATATGTATGTTAACAACCATTTAAGAATTTATGAATTTTTAAATGTTTTTATTATTTGCGAAGGCGTAGCAAAAAATGATTTTTTAATTTACGGCCACCTTATTTAGTTTTTTTTCTTTTGCTTTTGCAAATGTCGATTTAATAAGAAACCATACTAAGTATTATATATAGTTTTTAATTTGTTTTTATTTATGACAATATATTTTCCACATTATTTATTATAAAATAGCAGAAAATTGTGCAAGAAAAATGTGAAAGAAATTTTGTTTTTATATAAATATTAAACATATACATAACTTTCAGAGAAGGATATACATACGTATAACATTGTTATTTATGTTTATAAAAAATAAAACGAATTTCGAACTTTCCAAAAAATAACATTTATTAGCACTTCAATAATATCTCTAAGTGAATTTTTTTAACTTCTGTGGAAGTTATGTTAAACGACTTGAAGGTGACAGAAGAATAAAAAATAATAAGACTTTTTTAATTGTATGATTTTAAATAATGTTTTTCTTTTGGTAATATTATTTAAGTAAAATTTATTTGTTGTATTTTATAAAATAACATCCAAAAAATAACATAAAAACTACTTCTTGAGAATGACTTTAGAAATAGTGAATTTTTAATTAAATTAAAAGAGCTCCTATGACAAACCTGATTTAAAATCATTACTTCTGCAGGTCTTTTTCTACTCCTTTTTCGCTTCTTTGGAAGTTCTTTTTTTGCATTTTAGTGTATGATTGCAAAATTTTAATATTTTAAATATTTCTCAAAATTTAAAAATTCAATAAAAATGCTGCCTTAATGTAAATTTTGAAATAAAATATATAAAAAATATTTTTCTATTATAAATCTTCTTTAACAAAAGAGTCATTAACAAAATATTGCTATAAAAATCTATAAACTTTTTAATATATTACTTTTTTAAACAAAATTTTTTAAGGCTTAACATCATTTTGTGGATTTTTTTCTTTTAAATAATATTTTTGTAAAAGCCGCACCTTTGTATAAATTTATTAAAATATTTTTATTATACTGTTTGTTTGTTATTGTAACAAAAACGAGTTTAATTAAAAGAAAAATAAACAAAAATATTTATTTTTATATTAAAAATAAAACACAAAAATATTTCTGCTTATCTAACTAAAGAATGAACAAAATTAGACTGAATGAATGAAATAAAAAAAAATATTTTCAAGCTTAATAAAATTATAAGATAAAAGGTCGTTTTTTTGTGAAATTCAAAAGATAGCAGAAAAAAACTCTTAATAAAATATGTAATCTTATCTAAGAAAAGTATCTAAGTGAAAATTAACCATAGAACAGTGGAAATTATTATAAAAAAATATAATTTAACATTAAACTTTACAATTTTTTTCAAAAGTATTTAATGGCATTTCCTGTTTGTGTATTTTGAAGGAAATTTTAGTCATAACACAACATAAATATTTTCTAAATCACCAATTTTTAGTTACTTCCTACGCTTTGTTTTAAATAAAAAAAATTTAAAAAAATGCACTGTCTTTAGCATATGACCGCTGTTGTAATCTTTTCGTAATACAAAAAACGGAAATAAAGCCGTTTTTTATTATTATGATGACAAAATATTCAAAATAAAAATGTTGTTTGTCTACGACTGCATTAAACAAATATTTTCACATTTTTATGTTTATACCAATACAACAATTTCGTTTTTTTTTTGTTAAAAAGTCATTGAACTATACGTCTGCTATTGAATTGATATTTAATATTGACAAAATAAAATAAAAAAACATCGTATTATTACCAACTTAATGTTTTTGACAAAAGAAATTTGTAAATTTTAGTTTTTTAATATGTTTTCTAAAAGATAACCAAAAAACATTTTTATTTAAAAAAATATATTTAAAATATTTTCTTTTCTGTTGTTAAATATATCTAGTTACTTGTTTTCTTGATTATCGTTTTTGTCCTAAACCTAAGTAGGTGTCAATTATCAAAAACTCATTGACATAAACACAATATTGTAATCAAAAGACCACCATATACATATAAAACTACATAAAATAAAAACATAAAATATTTATATCCATATATAAACATTCCATTTGAAAAAATGAAATAAAATAAAAATTCAATAATTTTTTTTCTTTTTAAATTTGAGTGTGGGTGTCAAATTGATGGTCAAAAGCCATTTAAAAATTTATTTGTCAATCCATCTATTTCAAATTTATGTTGACGATGACAATTTATATTTTCATTTTCTTAATGGCCTTAAGGTTTTAAGTTATCATGAGACATTTAGTTTAAATTATTAAATTTTTAGTAATGCATTTAGAAAAAAAAATATTTTAGAAATTTTTATAAATGAAATTTTTTTGCCTAAATAAAGTCTGGCAACGTCAATATGTGCGGTTGAGAAAAATTCGCGGTCGTGAAGCAAAAGCAAAAAAATCTTTGAAAATATTAAATAATTTGAATTATAAAATATGATCT